>NC_080383.1:24682033-24938413 GCF_014773155.1 Arachis stenosperma | reverse complement strand
CTTTCTAACCCAACTGAAATCGCATCATTTGGATCTCTGTAGCTCAAGTTATGGTCATTTAAGTGCAAAGAGGTCAGCTTGACAGCTTTCCGGTTCTTTCATTTCTTCATGAGTTCTCCAACTTTTCATGCTTTCTTTCTTCATTCCCTTGATCCAATCTTTGCCTTCTAAACTTTAAATCACTTAAAAAACATATCAAGGCATCTAATGGAATCAAGGTGAATTAAATTTAACTATTTTAAGACCTAAAAAGCATGTTTTCACTCTTAAGCACAATTAAAGGAGAAGTTATAAAACCATGCTATTTCATTGAATAAATGTGGGTAAAGGTCATCAAAATACTCTAAATTCAATACAAGATAAACCGTCAAATTGGATTTTATCAACCTCCCCACACTTAAACCTTAGCATGTCCTCATGCTAAACCAAGAATGAAATAAGGGATATGACACTGATGAGCGGATAATTTGTACACTTTTTGGCATTGTTTTTAGTATGTTTTTATTAGTTTTTAGTTAAAATTCACTTTTCTGGACTTTACTATGAGTTTGTGTGTTTTTCTGTGATTTCAGGTATTTTCTGGCTGAAATTGAGGGACTTGAGCAAAAATCTGATTCAGAGACTAAAAGGACTGCAGATGCTGTTGGATTCTGACCTCCCTGCACTCGAAGTGGATTTTCTGGAGCTACAAAAGCTCAATTGGCGCGCTCTTAACGGCGTTGGAAAGTAGACATCCTGGGCTTTCCAGCAATATATGATAGTCTATACTTTGCCCAAGATTTGATGGCCCAAACCGGCATTCAAAGTCACCTTCAGAATTCCCAGCGTTAAACGCCGGAACTGGCACCAAAGTGGGAGTTAAACGCCCAAACTGGCACAAAAGCTGGCGTTTAACTCCAAGAAGAGTCTCTACACGAAAATGCTTCACTGCTCAGCCCAAGCACACACCAAGTGGGCCCGGAAGTGGATTTTTATGTCATTTACTCACCTTTGTAATTCTTAAGCTACTAGTTCCCTATAAATAGGACCTTTTACTATTGTATTTATCATCTTCAGACATCTAGTTCTTAGATCATTGGGGGCTGGCCTCACGGCCATGCCTAGACCTTGTTCTTATGTATTTTCAATGGTGGAGTTTCTACACACCATAGATTAAGGTGTGGAGCTCTGCTGTACCTCGAGTATTAATGCAATTACTATTGTTCTTCTATTCAATTCAGCTTGTTCTTATTCCAAGATACCACTTGTTCCTCAACTTGATGAATGTGATGATCCGTGACATTCATCATCATTCTCACCTATGAACGTGTGACTGACAACCACCTCCGTTCTACCTTAGATTGGGTGGATATCTCTTGGATTCCTGATACACAACGCATGGTTGCTGCTCGCCTGACAAACGAGCGCTCGCCTGACAACCGAGCCATCCATTCCGTGAGATCAGAGTCTTCGTGGTATAAGCCAGAATTGATGGCGGCATTCAAGAGAATCCGGAAGGTCTAAACCTTGTCTGTGGTATTCTGAGTAGGATTCAATGATTGAATGACTGTGACGTGCTTTAAACTCCTAGCGGGCGGGGCGTTAGTGACAGACGCAAAAGAATCAATGGATTCTATTCCGGCCTGACCGAGAACCGACAGCTGAATTCCGCGTGCTGTGACAGAGCATATGCAATCGTTTTCACTGAGAGGATGGGAGGTAGCCATTGACAACGGTGAAACCCTACACGAGCTTGCCATGGAAAGGAATAAGAAGGATTGGATGAAGACAGTAGGAAAGCAGAGAGACGGAAGGGAAGGCATCTTCATGCGCTTATCTGAAGTTCCTACCAATGAATTACATAAGTATTTCTATCTTTATCTTTTATGTTACTTTCGTTCATCACCATATCCATTTGAGTCTGCCTGACTAAGATTTGCAAGATGACCATAGCTTGCTTCATACTAACAATCTCCGTGGGATCGACCCTTACTCACGTAAGGTATTACTTGGACGACCCAGTGCACTTGCTGGTTAGTTGTGCGAAGTTGTGTAATGCCATGGAATTGAGCTACCAAGTTCTTGGAGTTCATGACCGGGGATTATGAGAGTTGTGAAAAGTATTGTTCACAATTTCGCGCACCAGTCACCTTGTAAATCTCAGTCAGGCAGACTCAAATGGTTATGGATGATATATGAATAAGACATAAAGATAAAGATAGAGATACTTATGCAATTCATTGGTGAGAACTTCAGATAAGCGAATGGAGATGCTTTGTCCCTTCCGTCTCTCTTCTTTCCTACTGTCTTCATCCAATCCTTCTTACTCCTTTCCATGGCAAGCTATATGTAAGGGTTTCACCGTTGTCAGTGGCTACCTCCCATCCTCTCAGTGGAAATGTTCAACGCACCCTGTCACGGCACGGCTATCCAGCTGTCGGTTCTCGATCATGTCGGAATAGAATCCAGTGATTCTTTTGCGTCTGTCACTAACGCCCCACAATCGCGAGTTTGAAGCTCGTCACAGTCATTCAATCATTGAATCCTACTCAGAATACCACAGACAAGGTTTAGACCTTCCGGATTCTCTTGAATGCCGCCATCAATTCTGGCTTATACCACGAAGACTCTGATCTCACGGAATGGATGGCTCGGTTGTCAGGCGAGCGCTCGTTTGTCAGGCGAGCAGCAACCATGCGTTGTGTATCAGGAATCCAAGAGATATCCACCCAATCTAAGGTAGAACGGAGGTGGTTGTCAGTCACACGTTCATAGGTGAGAATGATGATGAATGTCACGGATCATCACATTCATCAAGTTGAGGAACAAGTGGTATCTTGGAATAAGAACAAGCTGAATTGAATAGAAGAACAATAGTAATTGCATTAATACTCGAGGTACAGCAGAGCTCCACACCTTAATCTATGGTGTGTAGAAACTCCACCATTGAAAATACATAAGAACAAGGTCTAGGCATGGCCGTGAGGCCAGCCCCCAATGATCTAAGAACTAGATGTCTGAAGATGATAAATACAATAGTAAAAGGTCCTATTTATAGGGAACTAGTAGCTTAAGAATTACAAAGGTGAGTAAATGACATAAAAATCCACTTCCGGGCCCACTTGGTGTGTGCTTGGGCTGAGCAGTGAAGCATTTTCGTGTAGAGACTCTTCTTGGAGTTAAACGCCAGCTTTTGTGCCAGTTTGGGCGTTTAACTCCCACTTTGGTGCCAGTTCCGGCGTTTAACGCTGGGAATTCTGAAGGTGACTTTGAATGCCGGTTTGGGCCATCAAATCTTGGGCAAAGTATAGACTATCATATATTGCTGGAAAGCCCAGGATGTCTACTTTCCAACGCCGTTAAGAGCGCGCCAATTGAGCTTTTGTAGCTCCAGAAAATCCACTTCGAGTGCAGGGAGGTCAGAATCCAACAGCATCTGCAGTCCTTTTAGTCTCTGAATCAGATTTTTGCTCAAGTCCCTCAATTTCAGCCAGAAAATACCTGAAATCACAGAAAAACACACAAACTCATAGTAAAGTCCAGAAAAGTGAATTTTAACTAAAAACTAATAAAAACATACTAAAAACAATGCCAAAAAGTGTACAAATTATCCGCTCATCAGTGTCATATCCCTTATTTCATTCTTGGTTTAGCATGAGGACATGCTAAGGTTTAAGTGTGGGGAGGTTGATAAAATCCAATTTGACGGTTTATCTTGTATTGAATTTAGAGTATTTTGATGACCTTTACCCACATTTATTCAATGAAATAGCATGGTTTTATAACTTCTCCTTTAATTGTGCTTAAGAGTGAAAACATGCTTTTTAGGTCTTAAAATAGTTAAATTTAATTCACCTTGATTCCATTAGATGCCTTGATATGTTTTTTAAGTGATTTAAAGTTTAGAAGGCAAAGATTGGATCAAGGGAATGAAGAAAGAAAGCATGAAAAGTTGGAGAACTCATGAAGAAATGAAAGAACCGGAAAGCTGTCAAGCTGACCTCTTTGCACTTAAATGACCATAACTTGAGCTACAGAGATCCAAATGATGCGATTTCAGTTGGGTTAGAAAGCTAACATCTGGGGCTTCGAAACGATATAAGATTTGCCACAGTTGCTATACGTATGGTGGCGCGCACGTGCATAGTACGCGCACACGCTGTTGCTGCCACCTGGTTCACTTAAAGCAAAACGTGGCCAGCGAATTCTAAAGCCTTGTGGGCCAATCCAACTCATTTCTGATGCTATTTAACCCAAGGAGTGAAGAGGGAAACACAAGTTAGTTACCATTAGTCTAGTTTAGCTTAGTTTAGTAGTTAGAAGTAGTTTCTAGAGAGAGAATCTCTCACTTCTCTCTAGGATTAGGATTAGGATTAGGTTTAGTTCTTAGATCTAGATTTTAATTCATCTTCTTCTACTTCTATCTTCTCAATTCCTTGTTGTTACATTCATTCTTCTTCCATTCTATTGTTGTAATTTCCTTTATGTTGTTCTTGTGTTTTGTTGTAGATCTACTTTTGTTTCTTCCTATTCTCTTTCAATTCAATAAGAGGTAATTCATAATAATTGTGTTCATTTGATTTGTTGTTGTTTAATTCCTTGCAATTGAGTAGTGTAGATTTACTTTTCTTGCAATTTTACTATGCTTATCTTTTGTGCCTTCCAAGTGTTTGATGAAATTCTTGGTTGGATTTTAAAGTAGAGTTTTATGTTCTTGGCTTGGAAAGGTAACTTAGGAACTCTTGAGTTACTAATGTCCAAGTGATTGATGATTGGGAGCCATTGACTCTAGTTCTCACTAATTGAATTAGTGGAGAGTTAGGACTTATGGACTAGGATTGATATAGCTCATTTGACTTTCCTTTACTACTAGTTAGAGGATGATTTAATGAGATTAATCCTTGCCAATTCTCATATTGTGGTTAATAATTAGGATAGAGATTCTTGACCACCAACCCTTGCCAAGACCTTTTTAGGCCTTAGTTTATTTTCTTGCCATTTATCTTTCATGCTTCTTATCAAAACCCCAAAAATAACTCACAACCAATAACAAGACACTTTATTGTAATTTCTAGGGAGAACGACCCGAGGTCCAATACTTCGGTTTATAAATTTTAGGGGTTTGTACTAGTGACAAACAACTTTTTGTATGAAAGGATTATTGCTTAGTTTAGAAACTATACTTTACAACGAGATTTCATTAGTGAAATTCTATACCATCAAAAATCCAAATCATCAAAATGGCGCCGTTGCTGGGGAATTTGCAATGGTGTTATGTTATTGGTTATTGTATATATGTGAATAGTGTGAATATGTTTGCTATTGTTAGCTCTTACTAGTTTTAGGATTTAATTTTCTTGTTTCTTATTTGATTTTTTGGTGCACGAAATTGCAATAACACTTTTGCAATCCCGCACAACTAACCAGCAAGTGCACTGGGTCGTCCAAGTAATACCTTGCGTGAGCAAGGGTCGATCCCACGGAGATTGTCGGCTTGAAGCAAGCTATGGTTATCTTGTAAATCTTAGTCAGGAGATCAGAAATTATCAGGATTAATTGTGAAAAGCAAAAGAACATGAAATGGTTACTTGTTTTGCAGTAATGGAGAATAGGTTGAGGTTTGGAGATGCTCCATCTTCTGAATCTCTGCTTTCCTACTGTCTTCTTCATCAAACACGCAAGCCTCCTTCCATGGCAAGCTCATGTAGGGTTTCACCGTTGTCAATGGCTACCTCCCATCCTCGCAGTGAAAGCTAATGCACGCACTCTGTCACAGTACTGCCAATCACCGGTTTGGTTCCCTCCCCTACCGGAATAGAATCACTCTTTTGCGTCTGTCACTAACGCCCAGTAGGTTACAGGTTTGAAGCACGTCACAGTCATTCAATCATTGAATCCTACTCAGAATACCACAGACAAGGTTTAGACCTTCCGGATTCTCTTGAATGCTGCCATCAGGTCCTGCCTATACCACGAAGATTCCGATTAAAGAACCCAAGAGATAACTACTCAATCTAAGATAAAACAGAGGTGGTTGTCAGGCACGTGTTCATAGTTGAGAATGATGATGATTGTCACGGATCATCACCTTCATCCGGATTAAGAACAAGTGTTATCTTAGAATCGAAGCAAGCATGATTGAATAAGAAACAGTAGTAATTGCATTAATCCATCAAGACACAGCAGAGCTCCTCACCCCCAACCATGGGGTTTAGAGGCTCATACTGTGGAAAGAAACGTTTACAAAATGTTATGGGGTCATAAGGTACGGATACAATGTCAAAAGATCCTATAAGTAGTAAACTAGTGTCCTAAGATTTACAGAATTGAGTAAATGACAGAAAAATCCACTTCCGGGCCCACTTGGTATGTGCTTGGGCTGAGCAATGAAGGAATTTCGTGTAGAGACCTTTTCTGGAGTTAAACGCCAGCTTTCATGCCAGTTTGGGCGTTTAACTCCAAATTTTATGCCAGTTCCGGCGTTTAACGCTGGAATTTCTGTAGGTGACTTTGAGCGCCGGTTTGGGCCATCAAATCTTGGGCAAAGTATGGACTATTATATATTGCTGGAAAGCCCAGGATGTCTACTTTCCAATGCCGTTGAGAGCGCGCCAATTGGGCTTCTGTAGCTCCAGAAAATCCACTTCGAGTGCAGGGAGGTCAGAATCCAACAGCATCTGCAGTCCTTTTCAGTCTCTGGATCAGATTTTTGCTCAGGACCCTCAATTTCAGTCAGAAAATACCTGAAATCACAGAAAAACACACAAACTCATAGTAAAGTCCAGAAAAATGAATTTTAATTAAAAACTAATAAAAATATACTAAAAACTAACTAAAAGATACTAAAAACATACTAAAAATAATGCCAAAAAGCATACAATTATCCGCTCATCACAACACCAAACTTAAATTGTTGCTTGTCCCCAAGCAACTGAAAATCAAAATAGGATAAAAAGAAGAGAACATACTATAGACTCCAAAATATCAAAGAAACATAGCTCCAATTAGATGAGCGGGACTAGTAGCTTTTTGCCTCCGAACAGTTTTGGCATCTCACTCTATCCTTTGAAGTTCAGAATGATTGGCATCTATAAGAACTCAGAACTCAGATAGTGTTATTGATTCTCCTAGTTAAGTATATTGATTCTTGAACATAGCTAGTGTATGAGTCTTGGCTGTGGCCCAAAGCACTC
This sequence comes from Arachis stenosperma, assembly GCF_014773155.1. Lineage (NCBI taxonomy): Eukaryota > Viridiplantae > Streptophyta > Magnoliopsida > Fabales > Fabaceae > Arachis > Arachis stenosperma. The sequence goes on along the minus strand of NC_080383.1, from coordinate 24,931,241 downwards.
TGTCTTCCAGTATTACCACCGGATACATACATGCCACAGACACATAATTGGGTGAACCTTTTTTTGATTGTGACTCAGCTTTGCTAAAGTCCCCAATTAGAGGTGTCCAGGGTTCTTAAGCACACTCTTGTTGCCTTGGATCACAACTTTATTTCCTTCTCTCTTTTTTTTTCTTTTCTCTTTCTTTTTCTTTTATTTTTTTTTTTCGAAATTTTTTTTTTGACTGCTTTTCTTGCTTCAAGAATCAATTTGATGATTTTTCAGATCCTCAATAACAGTTCTCTTTCTCCTCATTCTTTCAAGAGCCAACAATTTTAACATTCTTAAAACAACAAATTCAAAAGACATATGCACTGTTCAAGCATTCATTCAGAAAACAAAAAGTATTGTCACCACATCAAACTAATTCAACTAGTTTCAGAGATAAATTTCGAAATCCTGTACTTCTTGTTCTTTTGTGATTAAAGCATTTTTCTTTTAAGAGAGGTGATGGATTCATAGGACATTCATAGCTTTAAGGCATAAACTTTATTAATTTTATTAATTATGAACTAAGAACAAGACTCAAATATAGATATAAGATGAGACTAGAAATAGAAAAACAAGAACTAAAAAAAAACGAAAAAAAAAATAGGCTCCTAATGATAGAGGTGTTCACAGAGTTAGGACTCAACAACCTTGATTTTGAGAAGTGGATGCTCCCTCAGCTTGAGAGGAGAGCTTTTGGCGTTTCATCTCTTGAATTTCACGCCCCTGCTTCTCTTGTTCCTTCAGCAATTTGCAGAGCATGCAGTTCTGATTCTGCTGTTCTTCCTTTAGTTGCTCCATAGTCTCTTGCAACTTGTTAATGGATGCTTCTAGGTTGGACCAGTAGTCAATTCTTGGAAATTCAGGGAGGAATTCCTGCGCCCTCCTCTTGATGGAGTTGTCTTGCACTTGTCCTTCCATTGACTTCTTGGTGATTGAGTATTCAATGGGTATGAACTCATCTACTCCCATCTTCACCCCAGCCTCTTTACAGAGCAAGGAAATCAAGCTTGGATAAGCCAATTTGGCTTCAGTGGAATTCTTATTTGCAATTGTGTAGATCTCACAAGCAATCACATGATGCACCTCCACTTCTTTTCCAAGCATAATGCAATGAATCATCACTGCTCTCTTGATGGTGACCTCAGAACGGTTGCTAGTGGGCAATATGGAACGCCCAATAAAGTCTAGCCAACCTCTTGCAATTGGTTTGAGGTCTCCCCTCTTGAGTTGGTTTGGGACACCCTTAGAATTGGTTATCCACTTAGTTCCAGGGAGGCATATGTCCTCTAGAACTTGATCCAACCCCTTATCTACTCTCACCATCCTCCTATTAAAGGAATCAGGATCATCTTGCAGTTGAGGCAACTTGAAGATTTCTCTTATTTTGTCCAGATGGAAGTATATACTTTCCCTCTGACCATGGTTCTATAGGTATGGTAAGCAGTTCCAGTCATTCTCTGCTTATCTGTTAGCCACAGATTTGAGTAGAATTCCTGAACCATGTTCCTTCCAACCTTTGTCTCAGGATTGGTTAGAACTTCCCATCCTCTGTTTCGAATTTGCTCTTGGATCCCCGGATATTCATCTTCTTTCAGATCAAATTTAACTTCCGGGATCACTGACCTCAGACCCATTATTTTATGATAATGGTCTTCATGTTCCTTGGTTAAGAACTTCTCTTCATTCCAAAGATTCTTTGGATTATTCTCTTTCTTGCCTCTTAAATTGGTTTGTTTTCCCTTAGGAGCCATGATATTGATGAATCTTGGCTTAGTGATCACGAAAAAGCACACCAAACTTAGAGGTTTGCTTGTCCTCAAGCAAAAGAGAAGAGAGAAGAGAGGGGGAGGAAGAGAAAATTCGAATGGTGTGGTTGGAAGAGGGGAACAAACGTGTATTTATAAGGTGGGGAGGGGAGTTTTCGAAAAAAAAAAGGAATTTGAAAGGAGATTTGAGAATATATGAGAAGAAATTGAGAAAAGGGTGAAATTTTTGAACAATGTTTGTAATTGATTTGAAATAAATTTGAAAAAGAAGTTTTGATTTTTGAAGATTTGAAAGTGAATGATGAATGATTGAAGTGTGATTTTGTAGAAAAGTATGGGTGAGAAAAGGAAAGTTTGAAAAAAATCTGATTTGAAAACAAAATTGTGGTCCCCCCACCAAGCTGGCGTTAAACGCCCAGAATGGCACTCATTCTGGCGTTTAACGCCCATTTGTTGCCCCAATTGGGCGTTTAACGCCCAGCCAGGTACCCTGGCTGGCGTTAAACGCCAGAAATTCTTCCTCACTGGGCGTTTTTCTAAAACGCCCAGGATGCTGCACACCTGGTGTTAAACGCCCAGAATGGTGCCCATTCTGGCGTTTAACGCCCAAAATGGCACCATTCCTGGCGTTAAACGCCCAGAATGGTACCTGTTCATACCCTGACCGAGCTCCCCAAAACTCGGTAAGTTCATAGAAGGTCCGACCTCATCCCAAGGCCCACGCCTGAGGTCGGACCTCGGACAAATAAGCTAAGAAGGCCCATCAAAAGGAACGAAGCCCAAAAACCTAAAGGCCGAAAAAGGCCTAGGAAAGGCGGTTCCACAAAGATAGGGATAAAACCCCCAAAAGATAAGATAAGATAAAGAATATCTTATCCAGGGAAGATCACAGCCAACTACTATAAATACACTGGAGCACCCAGGTATAAGATATATTCTACATTCCACACATATCTGCTTGGACCCATGCTAACTTAAGCATCGGAGTGTCATTGCAGGTACAACCACCCGCCGCTCAGCGCATCAAGCTCGGGTCACGGAAACCCCCACCTCGGGTCTTGCCAGACGACCGAGCTCCACGTTTCAGGTAACTCTCGGAACATTGGCGCCGTTGCCGGGGAACCTGGAAGTCATCCCTTTACCATGGCGGACGATCCTCTCAACAATGACCACGCTGCTTCAGAACAAGAGGAGGAAGTTGACACCGGAGAACGACCGGACAGCCCTCTATCACCACGCACTCCAGGAGGAAACAAACAGAATCGCCCAAAAACATCACTCCCAAACAAAGATCCACAAAATCCCGAAAGAGAAAAGAGCTCGGAAATTCTAGAAGCAGTCCGGGCACAACAAAACCGACTGAAACAACTCGAAGAGGACATAAAGAAGCAAAAAGAAACTGAACAGGATCTGAGAAGGGAGGCTCGCAAACGCAGAGAATTGGAAGAAAAACTGCGGAAAATAGAGGCCAACCTGAAAGATCGGACAGAGCGCGACACCACCCCCGAAGGCAATCATGATCCCTTTACAAAAGAGATCATGAAGGAGAAGGTACCGCGAAACTTCAAACCACCCGATATGGATCTCTACGACGGCACCACCGATCCAAGTCACCACCTCAGCAACTTCAGAAGCAGAATGTACCTAGTCGACGCCTCCGACGCGATTCGGTGCAAAGCCTTCCCCACCACTCTCACCAAGTCAGCTATGAAGTGGTTCGACAAACTGCCACCAAGATCAATTACCAGCTTCGAAGACCTAACCAAAAAATTCCTAACAAGGTTCTCCATTCAAAAGGACAAGGCAAAACATGCTCCCAGTCTACTCGGGATCAAACAAGGTAACCAAGAAACTCTCCGAGAATACATGGAGCGGTTCAACAAAGCCTGCCTGGACATACAACACTTGCCCACTGAAGCGGCCATCATGGGATTAGCAAACGGCCTAAAAGAGGGACCGTTTAGCCAATCCCTATCCAAACGATACCCGACCTCCCTATACGAGGTTCAGGAGCGGGCAGAAAAATATATCAACATGGAGGAAACCTCCCAGCTAAGAGACTCTTCTAGGAAGGAATCAACCTACCCACTCCGAGATCGAGATCGGGAACAGAAGAAGAAAGAAGAACCCAGCTCGGACAAGCCACGGAAGTACCACAACTACACCCCCCTCCGAGTCTCCCTGGTAGACGTCTACAGAGAAGTATGCCACACCGAAAAAATTCCACCGCCTCGACCTCTAAAACACAAGAGAGCGGGGAGAGATCGGTCCGAATACTGCGAATATCACAAGCTCTACGGTCATTCTACCAACGACTGCCATGACCTAAAGAATGTTATAGAGAAGCTAGCCAGAGAAGGAAAGCTCGACAGATACATAGCAGAGACCAGGAAAAGAAGACGAGGAGACAATGAAGGGCGGGCCGAACAAGTCCCGCGAACCCCCGAAAGACACGTTCACATGATAAATGGAGGTTTTGCAGGAGGAGGAACATCCAGATCCTCACGAAAAAGACACCACAAAGAAGTCTATCATGTCCGAGAAGACAGTCCCCTGCCCGAGTTACCCACTATCTCATTTACCCGAGAAGATGCTCAAGGGATAATACCCGGGCACGACGATCCAATGGTGATCACCGTTATTCTAGCAAACGCCAATTTACATCGAACCCTGATTGACCAGGGAAGCTCAGCAGATATCCTGTTCAAAGCGGCCTTCGACAAGCTCGGACTTGAAGAAAAAGAGCTAAAAGCCTATCCCACCGACCTATTTGGGCTAGGGGACACCCCGATCCATCCCTTAGGATACATCCCGCTACACACTACCTTTGGAAGAGGCGAGCAATCTAAAACATTAAGCATCGACTACATTGTAGTCGACGTCACTTCAGCATACAATGCCCTCATTGGGCGACCAACCTTAAACAGACTGGCAGCTATAGTCTCGACCCCACACCTCTGTATGAAGTTCCCTACCACAAAAGGAATCGCTACCCTAAAAGGCGACCAAAAACTAGCACGGCGATGGTACAACGAAAGCCTAAGCCTAAAAGGGAAAGAGATCAACGCGATAGAACTCGGACGAGTTCAACCCCGAGAAGATCTTCGGCCACAACCAGAGGGAGAAACCGAAAAAGTCCAGATTGGGAGCACACCTGAAAAAATAACAAACATAGGAGCAAATCTCGAGGCAGGCCTAAAAGAGGAACTCATAAACCTCTTAAGGGAGAATTCCGACCTCTTCGCCTGGAAAGCCTCCGACATGCCAGGCATAAGCCCCGATCTGATGTGCCACAAGCTATCAGTATATCCGGGATCCCGACCTGTCCAACAAAGACGCAGGAAGCTCGGGCCCGAACGCATGCAAGCAATAGAAGAACAAGTACAGGCACTATTAGATGCAGGGTTCATTAGGGAAGTAAAATACCCCCTATGGCTTGCAAACGTGGTCCTGGTAAAAAAGCCTAATGGAAAATGGAGGATGTGCGTCGACTACACGGATCTCAACAAAGCCTGCCCCAAAGATCCATATCCGCTACCAAACATCGACGCCTTAGTAGACGCAGCCTCAGGCTATAGATATCTCTCCTTCATGGACGCATACTCGGGATACAACCAAATCCCGATGTATGGACCTGACCAAGAAAAGACCTCGTTCATAACCCCAAGGGCAAACTACTGCTACGTAGTAATGCCCTTCGGGCTGAAGAACGCAGGGGCAACCTACCAGAGGCTAATGAACAAAGTGTTCTCAGAGCACATCGGACTACAACTAGAGGTGTACATCGATGACATGCTGGTAAAGACACAAGAAGACAGAAACTTACTGACCGACCTCACCAGTGTCTTCGGCACCCTCAGAAAACACAACATGAGACTTAACCCGACAAAGTGCACCTTCGCCGCAGAAGCCGGAAAGTTCTTAGGTTTCATGCTGACTCAAAGGGGCATCGAAGCAAACCCGGACAAATGCCAAGCAATACTCAATATGAAGAGCCCGATGTGTGTCAAAGAAGTACAACAACTGAATGGAAGGCTGGCCGCCCTATCAAGATTCTTGGCAGGATCAGCGATAAAGTCACTACCTCTCTACTCACTCCTAAAGAAAAGGAAACCCTTCTCATGGACCCCGGAGTGCGAAAAAGCCTTTCAAGAATTCAAGGAGTTCCTCGGGCAGCCACCAATCCTAACCCGACCTGTAAAAGGGGAAGAGCTCGTACTATACCTCTCGGTCGGACATCGAGCAGTCGCTTCAGCATTAATACGAGAAAATGACCGAGGACAACACCCCATATACTTTGTAAGCAAGGCACTACAAGGGGCCGAATTAAACTATCAGAAAATAGAAAAATTCGCCTACGCCCTAGTGTTCACAGCTCGGAGGCTCCGTCCCTACTTTCAGGCCCACACCATCAAAGTCCGGACAAACCAACCCATGAGACACATCCTACAAAAAACAGACCTGGCGGGACGAATCCTACAATGGGCGGTAGAACTGTCCGAGTTCGACCTCCACTACGAAGCCCGGACTGCCATAAAATCTCAGTATCTAGCCGACTTCATCGCAGAATACACTGAGACCCCTGGAACCCCACTCTCATGGAACCTGTATGTCGACGGGTCCTCAAACAAAACAGGAAGTGGAGCAGGGGTTATACTCGAAAGCGACCAAGGAACGCGGATAGAACTATCCCTAAAATTCGAGTTCCAGGCTTCGAACAACCAAGCCGAATACGAGGCCCTACTAGCAGGGCTAAAACTAGCCGAAGAGGTCGGAGCCCAGAAAATCACAATCTTCAGCGACTCCCAGGTCGTCACATCACAAGTAAATGGAAGCTACCAGGCCAAAGACCCAACTATGAAGAAATACCTGGACCAAACACAAGCACAATTACGCCACTTTTCAGAAATACAGATCCAGCACATACCTCGGGAACAAAATGCCCGGGCAGACGCCCTCTCAAAGCTTGCCAGCACCAAGCCCGGAGGCAACAACAGAAGTCTCCTCCAGGAAACCTTACGATCTCCCTCCGTGCTAAGAGAGGAAGAAACGCTAAATATATCCGACCAACAGCAAGGATGGATGACCCCCATACTCAGCTACCTGAAGTCGGGAACTCTCCCCGCCGAAAGAAAGGAAGCTAAAAGACTCACGAAAGACGCCCAGAATTATACACTAATTCACGACGTATTATACAGAAGAGGATTCGCAAACCCCCTCCTTAGGTGCGTCCCGACCTCAGAGACAAAGAGCGTCCTCGAAGAAGTCCACGGAGGCATGTGTGGGAACCACCTCGGAGCTCGGGCATTATCCAAAAAAGTAATCCGAGCCGGGTTCTACTGGCCAACTTTGCAAAAAGACGCCACGGAGTTTGTGAAAATGTGCCCCCCTGCCAAAAACACGCCAATTTTCACAAGGCACCACCCGAAGACCTTATCAGCATCACCGCACCATGGCCCTTCGCAAAATGGGGACTTGACCTACTCGGCCCATTCCCCCAAGGACCGGGGCAAGTCAAATACCTCATAGTAGGGGTCGACTACTTCACAAAGTGGATCGAAGCTGAACCTTTAGCCACCATTACGGCTCAAAGAAGCCGGAAATTCCTATACAAAAACATTGTCACAAGGTTCGGGGTCCCCTACTCCATTACAACAGACAATGGAACACAGTTCACGGACACAAGTTTTCAGAACTTGGTGGCCGAACTAAAAATCAAACAGCAATTCACCTCAGTCGAGCACCCACAAGCCAACGGACAAGCAGAAGCCGCAAATAAAGTTATCTTGGCCGGATTAAAACGAAGACTCCAAGAGGCAAAAGGGGCATGGGCCGAGGAGCTCCCCCAGGTACTATGGGCATATCGGACAACTCCACACTCTACAACCGGAGAATCACCCTTCCGACTAGCTTATGGGATGGAGGCAATGATTCCTATCGAAATAGATGAAGGGTCACCCAGAGTCATCTTCTACAACGAAGAAGGTAACCCACAGGCTCAAAAGGAAGAACTCGACCTCCTCCCCGAGGTCCGAGAAAGAGCCCGGATCCGAGAAGAAGCCCTAAAACGACGAACGGCCCTTAGATACAATCAGAAAGTAATAAAACGGAGCTTCTCCACTCACGACCTAATTCTAATCCGAAACGACATCGGAACACAAAAGTCGGGAGAAGGAAAGCTAGCTGCAAACTGGAAAGGACCCTACAAAGTAACAGAAGTCTTAGGAACAGGCTATTACAAGATATCCGACCTAGAAGGCAATGAGCTGCCCAGGGCCTGGCACGCCTGTAATCTAAGACGGTACTACAGCTAGAAAAATTTGACCCGAGGTGTACTCTTTTTCCCTACAAGGGGTTTTTTAATGAGACACCCGGTCAAGTAAGGCACCCGACCCAGTCAAGGGTAAACACTCTGTAAATATTCTTTCTTTTTTAATACTAATCAAATTTTTCTATTTTCTTTTGTTCTTCATGATAAAACAAAATCCTGGAAAAGTACCCCGCCAAGGCGCATTAATTTATGCTCGACAAAACGCAAAAAATCATTTGCCAAGAGACCACACAAGGTCGGCAAAGATAAAGCGACGAGGTTCAAATTAATGTGAGAAGTTATAAAGTAACTCTGGAAAGGCTCAAAAAGCCAAATAAAAAGAGATTACAGAAATAACTTAAAAGGGCCGACCGGCAACAAGGTCGGACCCAACAAAGGAGGTACTCAAAGCATCCGAGGTCCGAGGAAAGGCCCGGACCAGCGAAAGAACGAAAGCACAAGAAGTCAAAATGCTAGCTAAAAAGTTGTTATCCGAAAACAACTAAAAAGCACAAAAGCGAAAACAAAAGGTCAAAACGCTAGCTAAAAAGTTGTTATCCGAAAACAACTAAAAAGCACAAAAGCGAAAACAAAAGGTCAAAACGCTAGCTAAAAAGTTGTTATCCGAAAAACAACTAAAAAGCACAAAAGCGAAAACAAAAGGTCAAAACGCTAGCTAAAAAGTTGTTATCCGAAAACAACTAAAAAGCACAAAAGCGAAAACAAAAGGTCAAAACGCTAGCTAAAAAGTTGTTATCCGAAAACAACTAAAAAGCACAAAAGCGAAAACAAAAGGTCAAAACGCTAGCTAAAAAGTTGTTATCCGAAAACAACTAAAAAGCACAAAAGCGGAAACAAAAAGTCAAAACGCAAACACCGCATAAATAAAGCTAAAAAGTTACTACAAAGTAGCTAATAAGCAAAAAGGTGTCCAAAAGCGTTCACAGTAACCATCCAAAAACAAAAAGCCCACAGGTCGGGCAAAACATCAAAGATTACAGAGGATCAAGGTCCTTTCCAGACTCCGCATCAACAGAAGGCTGCGGAGCAAACATAGAAATCGGGACTGCATCAACGGCAACGTCACCCGGGTTTGAAACCCCCACACCAGATCCATCCCCGGCCAAAGAGGAAGTCGGGTTCTCAACAGGAACTTCGGGGTCGGACGCCGGAACCTCATCCTCGTTTGGAGCAGGAACAATCTTTCCCTCCACAACGACGTTATCCGTACTGAACAAGCTCAGATCTAGGTCGGGAGCAAGAACCCGAACCTGAGCCTTCAGATTTTCAAACATAGCATCCATACCCTTGGCCACATGACCTTCCAGCTCGTAAAACTTGTCCTGCGCAGATTGCAACTCCTCCTTCGTCTCCACAAGCTCGGCATATAGCCGAGTATAATTCTCTGTGGCCGCCTTCGCCATCTCCTCAGATGTCTTCGCTGACGCCACAGCCGCAGTAGCCCTAGCTTTCTCTTTCTCCAAAGAAGCCTCCAGCTCAGTAATCCTGGCAGCCTTCAGTTGACTAATCTTATCAAGCTCGGACTGAGCCTTCTCAAGTCGGGAGCTAGTCGCCCCAAGAGGAGATTTCTTGAACTCCCGGGCAATGGCGGCATGAAGACTAGCCATCCGGACACAGCTCCGCGCCATATACTGAAAATGATGCTCCATAGACACATCATCAGTAGAAATAAAGGTCTGAGGGAGGATATGCTGCTCAATCCAACCAAGAGCATCAAAGTCCTTATCATTAAAACCGGCAAGCCCTTGAGAGGTCTTCTGCTTCTTGGGAGGAGGACCAGAGAACGGAGGAGGAGAAGAAGTAACAGGCCCAGAGGTCGGAGGATCCTGACTTATAGCTCGGAACTGAGGAGTCGGAATAGTCTTCGACCGAGTCTGAACACCCACAGTAGTCTTCTGCGGAGAAGATCGGGCAGAAGCATCCCCGGCCTCGATATTCCGAGCAGCCACCGACTTCTTCGTCCGACGAAGGAATTTCATGGAATCCGCCTGAGAAGACATCTCTGCAAAGAAATAAAGAAAAGGATTACAACAACAGAAATTCCACCAAAAACAGGCAATACAAAAATACTAAAAAAGATGAATTTCGGAAGAGGTCGGGTAACTACCTAACTCGGAACGGAGAAGGCTTGGATCTCCCAACATTTTCTTCGTGTCCAAGTGAGGTGCCCGACCCCATAAACTGCTCACCACACCCACAAAAGCCTGCTCCACCTCATCTAGACTCTCAAAGGTATACTTAACAGACACTACATTCTCCTGCCAACAAAGAGGAAAAGAAGGCTCCCCACTCTCATCTAGAAAGAAAGGTCGGACGTCTCCAATAGCCCGGACTTTGAAATAAAAGTTCTTAAAATCGTGAAAGGACTCATCATACAGGGTACAAAACTTTCTTCCCTGGTTAGCCCTAAAAGAGACCCAGGACACCTTCCCTCCACCCGACCCCGGCTTCGTCAACACAAACAAATAGGAAAAAAGAGAAATAGAGGGAGAGACACCCAAAAACTGACACAAAAGTTGGAACAGCTTTAAAAATGCCCAAGAATTTGGATGGAGCTGCGTAGGGGTAAGGTTACAAGACCACAACACCTCGGACTCCAGGTCGGTAAAAGGAAGTCGGACGCTCAGTTTAGAGAAAAAACAATCATAAGCGTAAAAGAAGAGCTTCTCGGAACTATCTAAGGGCGGGAAGCACACTCTCTCCTCGGAATCCGGGGCTACTAGCTCATAATCCCTCTCAGACTCTCTATCTTCACATATACTACATTGCCTACGAAACCTAGCTAAATACTCAGAATCTACCACAGAAGGGACTTTTAGAGGAACAGGATCTACCCAACCAAGACCACTCGGAATCTTGGTCGACATTGCTTGAAGAACCTTTCGAGACATAAAAATCTTGCCTACAAAGAAGAGTACAAACAGCAAAACAAAAAATCACATAAAGGCAGACAGCAAAAACCCATTCAGCAAAAGCAAGAAACAAAGATCTTTTAGAAGAAAATACAGCAACCCGGAGCAAAATACCAGAGAACAAAAAAGAGCCCCCCCCCCATGTACAAACAACAAAGCAATGGCGGCGCCTCTTTTCGGGGCAACCCAGGCATAGAGAAAAAGAAACAGACAAAGAGCCACACAAAAGAACAGAAGCATATGTACACAAAAGAAAAAGAGACGAGAACAAACCTGGAAAGAAAGAGAACGACGAGTTCCAACAGCAAGGAGAAACAGGCGGCGCAGAAGAAACCCCGGAAAAATGCACAGAAAGAATCGGAGAAGAAGAACAAAGAGAAAGAAGGAGCGGTGCTCGAAGGAGAGATGGCGAAAACTCAGAAAACGGAAAAGGGAACAGAATAAACGAAGAAAATGAGGAAAGGGGCAAATAAATAATGCCTTCACAGAGCCCGAACGGAAATCGAGGAGAAACGGTAAAAAGCAATAAATGCTGAAACAGGCCATTTTCAAATTTTGAAAAAACTACTATGCCCGAGCTCGACCTCTCAAGAAGGACGAACTCGGACAGGGGCACTGTTCATACCCTGACCGAGCTCCCTAAAACTCGGTAAGTTCATAGAAGGTCCGACCTCATCCCAAGGCCCACGCCTGAGGTCGGACCTCGGACAAATAAGCTAAGAAGGCCCATCAAAAGGAACGAAGCCCAAAAATCTAAAGGCCGAAAAAGGCCTAGGAAAGGCGGTTCCACAAAGATAGGGATAAAACCCCCAAAAGATAAGATAAGATAAAGAATATCTTATCCAGGGAAGATCACAGCCAACTACTATAAATACACTGGAGCACCCAGGTATAAGATATATTCTACATTCCACACATATCTGCTTGGACCCATGCTAACTTAAGCATCGGAGTGTCATTGCAGGTACAACCACCCGCCGCTCAGCGCATCAAGCTCGGGTCACGGAAACCCCCACCTCGGGTCTTGCCAGACGACCGAGCTCCACGTTTCAGGTAACCCTCGGAACAGTACCCATTCTGGCGTTTAACGCCCAAAATGCCCCTTACTGGCGTTTTTTTGCCAGTAAGCTCATTTTCTCTGCTTTTTGAGCTGAATCCTTCTGTAACTCTGTGAATTCCTTCATTTTTGATACTTGCCTCTGTAAGAACTAATCATACACCTTCCTAATGACTGGGTTGCCTCCCAGCAAGCGCTTCTTTACTGTCTTTAGCTGGACTTTCACTGAGAATCACTCAAGTCTCAGTTTTGAGCATTCCTGCACAAAATTTCCTTCAAGATAGTGCTTGATCCTCTGTCCATTAACAATGAACTTCTTGTCAGAATCAATATCCTGAAGCTCAACATATCCATATGGTGATACTCCTGTAATCACATACGGACCCCTCCACCGGGATTTGAGTTTTCCTGGAAACAATTTGAGCCTGGAGTTGAAGAGCAGAACTTTTTGTCCTGGCTCAAAGACTCTGGTTGACAATCTCTTGTCATGCCACTTCTTTGCCTTTTCCTTATAAATTTTTGCATTTTCAAAGGCATTGAGTCTGAACTCCTCTAGCTAATTTAGCTGGAGCAGTCTTTTCTCACCAGCTAACTGTGCATCCATGTTTAGGAATCTGGTTGCCCAGTAGGCTTTATGTTCCAGTTCCACAGGCAAATGACAGGCCTTCCCATACACCAATTGGTATGGAGAGGTTCCTATAGGAGTCTTGAATGCTGTTCTGTATGCCCACAGAGCATCATCCAAGCTCTTTGCCCAATCCTTTCTTCGGGCCATTACAGTCCGTTCCAGGATTCTTTTTAGCTCTCTGTTAGAGACTTCAGCTTGCCCATTAGTCTGTGGATGATACGGAGTTGCCACTTTATGGCTGATTCCATATCTAACCATAGCAGAGTATAGCTGTTTATTGCAGAAATGAGTGCCCCCATCACTGATTAGCACTCTGGGGACGCCAAACCTGCTGAAAATGTTTTTCTGGAGGAATTTCAGCACGGTTTTGGTATCATTAGTGGGTGTAGCAATTGCTTCTACCCACTTAGATACGTAGTCCACTGCCACCAGAATGTAAGTGTTTGAGTATGATGGTGGGAATGGCCCCATGAAGTCAATTCCCCATACATCAAACAATTCTATCTCTAATATTCCTTGTTGAGGCATGGCATATCCGTGAGGCAGGTTACCAGCTCTTTGGCAACTGTCATAGTTACGCACAAACTCTCGGGAATCTTTATAGAGAGTAGGCCAGTAGAAGCCGCACTGGAGAACTTTAGTGGCTGTTCGCTCACTTCCAAAATATCCTCCATACTGTGATCCATGGCAGTGCCATAGGATCCTTCGTGCTTCTTCTCTGGGTATACACCTGCGGATCACTCCGTCAGCACATCTCTTAAAGAGATATGGTTCATCCCAAAGGTAGTACTTGGCATCTGAAATTAGTTTCTTTCTCTGCACATAACTGTACTCTTTGGGTATGAACCTCACAGCTTTATAGTTTGCAATGTCTGCAAACCATGGAGCTTCCTGAATGGCAAAGAGTTGCTCATCTGGGAAAGTCTCAGAGATCTCAGTAGAAGGGAGGGACGTCCCAGCTACTGGTTCTATCCGGGACAGATGATCCGCCACTTGGTTCTCTGTCCCTTTTCTGTCTCTTATTTCTATATCAAACTCTTGCAGAAGCAACACCCATCTTATAAGTCTGGGTTTTGAATCCTGCTTTGTGAGTAAGTATTTAAGAGCAGCATGGTCAGTGTACACAATCACCTTTGATCCCACTAAGTAGGATCTAAACTTGTCAATGGCATAAACCACTGCAAGTAACTATTTCTCTGTGGTTGTGTAGTTCTTTTGTGCGTCATTTAGAACACGGCTAGCATAATAAATGACGTGCAAAAGCTTGTTATGCCTCTGTCCCAACACTGCACCAATGGCATGATCACTGGCATCACACATTAATTCAAATGGTAATGCCCAATCTGGTGCAGAGATGACTGGTGCTGTAACCAGCTTAGCTTTCAGGGTCTCAAATGCCTGCAGACACTGTGTATCAAACACAAATGGTGTGTCAGCAGCTAGCAGGTTACTCAGAGGTTTAGCAATTTTCGAAAAATCCTTGATAAACCTTCTGTAGAATCCTGCATGCCCCAAAAAGCTTCTGATTGCCTTAACATTGGCAGGTGGTGGTAATTTTTCAATTACCTCTACCTTTGCCTTATCCACCTCTATCCCCCTGCTTGAAATTTTGTGCCCAAGGACAATTCCTTCAGTCACCATAAAGTGACATTTCTCCCAGTTTAAAACCAGGTTAGTCTCTTGGCATCTTTTCAGGACAAGTGATAGGTGGTTAAGACAGGAGCTAAATGAGTCTCCATATACTGAAAAGTCATCCATGAAGACTTCCAGAAATTTCTCTACCATATCTGAGAAGATAGAGAGCATGCACCTTTGAAAGGTTGCAGGTGCATTGCACAGACCAAAAGGCATTCTCCTATAGGCAAACACGCCAGAGGGGCATGTGAATGCTGTTTTCTCTTGGTCTTGAGGATCTACTGCAATTTGGTTGTAGCCTGAGTAGCCATCCAAAAAGCAGTAGTAATCATGACCAGCTAGTCTTTCTAGCATTTGGTCTATGAATGGTAAAGAAAAATGATCCTTTCTGGTGGCTGTATTGAGTCTTCTGTAGTCAATACACATGCGCCACCCTGTGACTGTCCTTGTAGGAACCAGTTCATTTTTTTCATTATGAACCACTGTCATGCCTCCCTTTTTGGGAACAACTTGGACAGGGCTCACCCAGGGGCTATCAGAAATAGGATAAATAATCCCAGCCTCCAGTAATTTGGTGACCTCTTTCTGCACCACCTCCTTCATGGCAGGATTTAGCCTCCTCTGTGGTTGGACCACTGGTTTGGCATTATCCTCCAACAGGATCTTGTGCATGCATCTAGCTAGGCTAATACCCTTGAGATCACTTATGGACCACCCAAGAGCTGTCTTGTGTGTCCTTAGCACTTTAATCAGTGCTTCCTCTTCCTGTGGATTTAAAGCAGAGCTTATAATCACTGGAAAAGTGTCACCCTCTCCTAAAAATGCATATTTCAGGGATGGTGGTAGTGGTTTGAGTTCAGGCTTAGGAGGTTTATCCTCCTTCTGAGGAATTTTCGAAAATTCCTTTGCCTCATCTGGCTCTTCCTGATCAGTTTGAGTATCCTTGAAGATGTCCTCAAGCTCTGATTCTAGGCTTTCAGCCATATTGATCTCTTCTACCAGAGAGTCAATAATGTCAGCGTCCATGCAGTCCTCTGGTGTGTCTGGATGCTGCATAGCTTTTACAGCATTCAACTTGAACTCATCCTCATTGACTCTCAAGGTTACTTCCCCCTTTTGTACATCAATGAGAGTTCGTCCAGTTGCTAGGAAAGGTCTTCCTAGAATGAGAGTTGCACTTTTGTGCTCCTCCATTTCCAGCGCCACAAAGTCAGTTGGAAAGGCAAATGGCCCAACCTTGACAATCATGTCCCCTATTATGCCTGATGGGTGTTTAATGGAGCCATCAGCAAGTTGGAGGCATATCCTGGTTGGTTTGACTTCTCCAATTAACCCAAGCTTTCTGATAGTGGATGCAGGTATTAAATTGATACTTGCTCCAAGATCACATAAGGCTATCTTGGTGTAAGTGCCTTCCAATGTGCATGGTATCAGAAAGCTTCCAGGATCTTGAAGCTTTTCTGGTAAGCTTTTTAGAATGACTGCACTGCATTCTTCAGTGAGAAACACTTTTTCAGTTTCTCTCCAGTCCTTCTTATGACTTAAGATCTCTTTCATGAACTTAGCATAAGAAGGTATTTGCTCAAGTGCCTCTGCAAAAGGAATCTTTATTTCAAGAGTCCTTAAATAATCTGCAAAGCGGGCAAATTGCTTATCCTGTTCCGCTTTGCGGAGTTTCTGAGGATAAGGCATCTTGGCTTGATATTCTTCAACCTTAGATGCTGCAGGTTTATTCCGTACAGAAGTGGTTGAAGAAGCCTTGTTAGGGGGATTACTGTCAGCACTCTCAGGTGTCTGATCCTCCCTTGGCGTTTGGACGCCAGAATTGGGTGGAAAATGGGCGTTTAACGCCAACTTTTCCCCCTTTTCTGGCGTTTGAACGCCAGAACTGGGCAAGGAATGGGCGTTTAACGCCAGTTTTCCTTCCCTTTCTGGCGTTTGAACGCCAATATTCCTCTCTGGGCTCTTATTGTCCTCAGAGGGATTTTGAACAGTGGTTTGGTTGTCCTCTGTCAATTGTTCCTTGTTTGGCTTTTTGCTCTTTTGAGCAGTGTTATTCAAGGTCTTTCCACTCCTCAATTGAACTGCTTGACATTCCTCAGTTATCTGTTTAGATATTTGCTGTTTTGCTTGATTCAACTGTAGTTCTATGCTTTTATTAGCAACTTTAGTTTCATGGAGCATCTCTTTAAATTCTGCTAACTGTTCAGTCATCAGGAGTAGTTGTTGATTAAGCTCCATTATCTGTTCTTGAGGATTAGAGTCAGTGACTATTGTCATGACTTCCTCTTCTGAAGAGAACTCATTGCTAGAGTACAAATATTGGTTTCTAGCAACAGTGTCTATAAGCTCTTGAGCTTCTTCAATTGTCTTCCTCATGTGTATAGATCCACCAGCTGAGTGGTCTAAAGACATCTGAGCTTTTTCTGTAAGCCCATAGTAGAAAATGTCTAACTGGACCCACTCTGAAAACATTTCAGAGGGACATTTTCTTAGCATACCTCTATACCTCTCTCAGGCATTGTAAAGGGATTCATTATCCTCTTGTTTAAAGCCTTGGATGTCCAGCCTTAGCTGTGTCATCCTCTTTGGAGGGTAAAAATGATTCAGGAATTTGTCTGACAACTGTTTCCATGTCTTTATGCTTGCTGTAGGTTGGTTATTCAACCACCTTTTAGCTTGATCTTTTACAGCAAATGGAAACAGTAATAGTCTGTAGACATCCTGATCTACCTCTTTATCATGTACTGTGTCAGCAATTTGTAAGAACTGTGCCAGAAACTCAGTAGGTTCTTCCTGTGGAAGACCGGAATACTGGCAATTTTGCTGCACTATGATAATGAGTTGAGGATTTAGCTCAAAGCTGCTTGCTTTGATGGGAGGTATACAGATGCTACTCCCATATGCAGCTGTAATGGGGTTAGCATAAGACCCCAGAGTCCTCTTGGACTGATTAATTCCACTTAAGTCCATAATGGACAAAAGGGAAATGAGAATGATTGCAAAGAGATAAATTTTGTTTATTTTTATTTTTTTTTTAAAATAACCGAAAAAAAATACAATAGAATAAAATAAAAGGAAAATAAAATAAAATTCGAAAATTAAAAATAAAATAAGATCAAAGCAAATTGAGAACTGAATCAATTAGTG
The DNA here is from genome assembly GCF_014773155.1 of Arachis stenosperma. Classification (NCBI taxonomy): domain Eukaryota; kingdom Viridiplantae; phylum Streptophyta; class Magnoliopsida; order Fabales; family Fabaceae; genus Arachis; species Arachis stenosperma. Next base: position 24,913,732 of record NC_080383.1, on the reverse strand, counting down.
AAAAAAAGATTTTGAAAACAGCAATTAAGAAGATATGATTGAAAAATTTTTATGAAAAAGATTTGATTTTTTTTAAAAAAGAGGAAAGAGAAAAACACAAAAAGACACCAAACTTAAAATTTTTAGAAATCAAACACTACTTTTTCGAAAATTTCAAAGGAAAAACAAAAGCATGCAATTGACACCAAACTTAGAATATAAAACTAGACTCAACTAAAAGACTCTAAACCAACAAAAAGAAAACAGTCCTAATCTAAGCAACAAGATAAGCCGTCAGTTGTCCAAACTCGAACAATCCCCGGCAACGGCGCCAAAAACTTGGTGCACGAAATTGCAATAACACTTTTGCAATCCCGCACAACTAACCAGCAAGTGCACTGGGTCGTCCAAGTAATACCTTGCGTGAGCAAGGGTCGATCCCACGGAGATTGTCGGCTTGAAGCAAGCTATGGTTATCTTGTAAATCTTAGTCAGGAGATCAGAAATTATCAGGATTAATTGTGAAAAGCAAAAGAACATGAAATGGTTACTTGTTTTGCAGTAATGGAGAATAGGTTGAGGTTTAGAGATGCTCCATCTTCTGAATCTCTGCTTTCCTACTGTCTTCTTCATCAAACACGCAAGCCTCCTTCCATGGCAAGCTCATGTAGGGTTTCACCGTTGTCAATGGCTACCTCCCATCCTCGCAGTGAAAGCTAATGCACGCACTCTGTCACAGTACTGCCAATCACCGGTTTGGTTCCCTCCCCTACCGGAATAGAATCCCTCTTTTGCGTCTGTCACTAACGCCCAGTAGGTTACAGGTTTGAAGCACGTCACAGTCATTCAATCATTGAATCCTACTCAGAATACCACAGACAAGGTTTAGACCTTCCGGATTCTCTTGAATGCTGCCATCAGGTCCTGCCTATACCACGAAGATTCCGATTAAAGAACCCAAGAGATAACTACTCAATCTAAGATAGAACAGAGGTTGTTGTCAGGCACGTGTTCATAGTTGAGAATGATGATGATTGTCACGGATCATCACCTTCATCCGGATTAAGAACAAGTGTTATCTTAGAATCGAAGCAAGCATGATTGAATAAGAAACAGTAGTAATTGCATTAATCCATCAAGACACAGCAGAGCTCCTCACCCCCAACCATGGGGTTTAGAGGCTCATACTGTGGAAAGAAACGTTTACAAAATGTTATGGGGTCATAAGGTACGGATACAATGTCAAAAGATCCTATAAGTAGTAAACTAGTGTCCTAAGGTTTACAGAATTGAGTAAATGACAGAAAAATCCACTTCCGGGCCCACTTGGTGTGTGCTTGGGCTGAGCAATGAAGGAATTTCGTGTAGAAACCTTTTCTGGAGTTAAACGCCAGCTTTCATGCCAGTTTGGGCGTTTAACTCCAAATTTTATGCCAGTTCCGGCGTTTAACGCTGGAATTTCTGTAGGTGACTTTGAGCGCCGGTTTGGGCCATCAAATCTTGGGCAAAGTATGGACTATTATATATTGCTGGAAAGCCCAGGATGTCTACTTTCCAATGCCGTTGAGAGCGCGCCAATTGGGCTTCTGTAGCTCCAGAAAATCCACTTCGAGTGCAGGGAGGTCAGAATCCAACAGCATCTGCAGTCCTTTTCAGTCTCTGGATCAGATTTTTGCTCAGGACCCTCAATTTCAGTCAGAAAATACCTGAAATCACAGAAAAACACACAAACTCATAGTAAAGTCCAGAAAAATGAATTTTAATTAAAAACTAATAAAAATATACTAAAAACTAACTAAAAGATACTAAAAACATACTAAAAACAATGCCAAAAAGCATACAAATTATCCGCTCATCATTTTTGTTTTCATTTTCCTCTTGCTATCATGAATTCTCACCTTGGCTATGAGTTTGGTTATCAACATGTTGTAGGAAATGAGGACTATAATGAAGATGTGTATCAAGAATGGGATAACCAAAGGTGGGAGGAGCCATATGCTTATGATCAATCCTCATGGCAACAACCTCCACCAATGCACTATGAAGAAGAGCCATTCTATAATGCATATCAATCCAATGGTTATGGTGAATCACCTTGTGACTTTCAAGAACCACCACCATATGCCTATGAACCATATCCTCAACATAACTCTCAACCATACTCACAAGCCCCTTCTTACCAACCACCTTCATATGACCCTAATCCACATTCATCCTACCAACAACCATATGAGCCATATGAACCACACATAGAGCTACCACCATTCCAACATCAATCTTTTCAAGAGCCACCTCTTCCACATTATTACCAAGATGAACAACTTCCAATATATGAAAATTTTCAACCACAAGATGAATACTACTTTCCTCCACAACCTTCCATGGAAGAATACTCATATCCATTGATCCAAGAGCCACAAGATCCTAATCATATAATCCAAGAGGAACAAGAGTCAAGGGATCATCTCAAAGAAGCATTAGATCAATTTCAAGCAACCATGGAGTGTGTTGTGCAACAAGTGGAAAGAGTGGAAAACATAGAACCACCACAACTCTACCAAGAAGAACCACCTTCCTACTATGAACCATTCCCCCAATTTGATGAACCCTTCTGGTGGACGAAATTGTGATTCTTGATTAGTGGCTCCTTGGCATGTGCCAAAAAAGTTAAACTAACTCAACTGACTGATTACTTCCTTTTCACAATTCCGTTCAACTAACCAGCAAGTGTACTGGGTCGTCCAAGTAATACCTTACGTGAGTAAGGGTCGAATCCACAGAGATTATTGGTTTGAAGCAATCAATGTTATTTTATTAATCTTAGTTAGGATGTCAACAAGGATTATTTGGATTAAAAGTGAAATTACTAGATTTCATTATAAAAATAAAAGAGGGAACAATGTTACTTTGAATTGCAGTACTGGGGAATATGTTGGAGTTTTGGAGATGCTTTGTCCTTTGACTTCAACTCTTCCTTGGAATCCTCTTCTCACACGCAGGTTCCTTCCATGGCAAGCTTTATGTAGGGTGTCACCGTTGTCAGTGGCTACTTCCCATCCTCGCAGTGAAAGCTATGCACGCACTCTGTCACAGTACGGCCAATCACCGGTTGGTTCCCGCTCCTACTGGAATAGAATCCCTCTTTTGCGTCTGTCACTAACGCCCAGCAGGTTAAAGTTTGAAGCACGTCACAGTCATTCAATCCCGGAATCCTACTCGGAATACCACAGACAAGGTTTAGACTTTCCGGATTCTCATGAATGCCGCCATCAATCCAGCTTATACCACGAAGATTCTGATTAGGGAAGCTAAGAGACATTCATTCAATCTGATGTAGAACGGAGGTGGTTGTCAGGCACACGTTCATGGGTTGAGGAAGGTGATGAGTGTCACGGATCATCACCTTCTCCACAGTTAGGCGCGAATAAACATCTTAGATAAGAACAAGCGTGTTTGAATGGAAAACAAAGGAATTGTATTAAATCATCGAGACGCTGCAGAGCTCCTCACCCCCAACAATGGAGTTTAGAGACTCATGCCGTCACAAAGTATGTAATTCAGATCTGAAAATAGCATGAGGTACAAGATGAGTCTGTAAAAGTTGTTTAAATAGTAAACTAGTAACCTAGGTTTACAGAAAAATGAATAAACTAAGATAATTGGTGCAGAAATCCACTTCTGGGGCCCACTTGGTGTGTGCTGGGGCTGAGACTAAAGCTTTTCACGTGTAAAGGCCTTTCTTGGCGTCAAACTCCAGGTTTTGACGTGTTTTGGGCGTTCAACTCCGGATCATGACGTTTTTCTGGCGTTTAACTCCAGACAGCAGCATGTACTTGGCGTTCAATGCCAAGTTACGTCGTCTATCCTTGCGCAAAGTATGGACTATTATATATTGCTGGAAAGCCCTGAATGTCTACTTTCCAACGCCGTTGAGAGCGCGCCAATTGGACTCCTGTAGCTCCAGAAAATCCATTTCGAGTGCAGGGAGGTCAGGATCCAACAGCATCAGCAGTCCTTTTTCAGCCTAAGTCAGATTTTTGCTCAGCTCCCTCAATTTCAGCCAGAAAATACCTGAAATCACAGAAAAACACACAAACTCATAGTAAAGTCTAGAAATATGATTTTTGCCTAAAAACTAATAATAATTAACTAAAAACTAATTAAAACATGCTAAAATCTACATGAAATTACCCCCAAAAAGCGTACAAAATATCCGCTCATCACAACACCAAACTTAAACTGTTGCTTGTCCTCAAGCAACTAGATGAATAAAATAGGTTCTAGCAGAAATTAAGAAGTAGTATATATTTCAGAGTTTTAGATGAAGTTCAAATTTATTAGATGAGCGGGGCTTGTAGCTTTTTGTCTCTGAACAGTTTTGGCATCCCCCTGTATCTTTAAATTTTCAGAATAATTGGCATCCTTAGGAACTCAGAATTCAGATAGTATTATTGACTCTCCTAGTGTAGTATGTTGATTCTTGAACACAGTTATTTTATGAGTCTTGGCTGTGGCCCTAAGCACTTTGTTTTCCAGTATTACCACCGGATACATAAATGCCACAGACACATAACTGGGTGAACCTTTTCAGATTGTGACTCAGCTTTGCTAGAGTCCCCAGTCAGTGGTGTCCAGAGCTCTTAAGCACACTCTTTGCTTTGGATCACGACTTTAACCACTCAGTCTCAAGCTTTTCACTTGGACCTTCATGACACAAGCACATGGTTAGGGACAGCTTGATTTAGCCGCTTAGGCCTGGATTTTATTTCCTTGGGCCCTCCTATCCATAGATGCTCAAAGCCTTGGATCCTTTTTACCCTTGCCTTTTGGTTTTAAGGGCTGCTTGGCTTTTATTCCTTTTGATTGTAATTATATATATATATATATATTTTTTTTTGACTGCTTTTTCTTGCTTCAAGAATCAATTTCATGATTTTTCAGATCATCAATAATATTTTTCGTGTTCCTCATCCTTTCAGGAGCCAATATTCATCAAATTCAAAATACAATTTATGCACTGTTCAAGCATTCATTCAGAGAACAAAAAGTATTGCCACCACATATAATTAATTATAAATTTTATTATTAAGAACTCAAAAAATATAGATTACTTCTTTATTCTAAAATAAAATCTACTACTTTATTCATGCCTGATGATGATGAGAAAAATAAACTATAGCTTAATTGGAAATAAAATCAAAATAGACATACTAATTACTACTAAATATCTCCTAAGGTGAATTTCAAATAAAAAATGCTATCACTAAATTAAAGCAGGAAAATTGGAACTCAGCAACCTTTTGTTTTGAGGAAGGACGTGTTCTTCTAATCTCTGGGGTGTTGTTCAAGGATTAATTTTTGGCGCTTCAGCTCCCTTAGATCACGCCCTTGCTCCTCCTGTTCTTTGAGCAGTTTGCAAAGCATGCTACTTTGATTATTCTGTTCTTCCTTTATTTGATCCATAGCTTCTTGCAATCTGGAAATAGAGGCTTCAAGATGTTCCCAATATTCGAATTGAGGCAGTTCTGGGAGAGCTTCTTGTGCTCTCTTCCTGGTTGAATCATCTTGTTGCTGTCTGACCATTGATATTCCAGTAATTGGCTTTTCAACTGGGATGTACTCTGTTATTCCCATCTTCACTCCGGCATCTTTGCAGAGCATAGAAATTAAGCTTGGATAGGCCAATCTGGCGTCTTTAGAGTTCCTGTTTGCTACTTTGTATAGCTCACATGAGATCAGTTGATGGACTTCTACCTCTTTTCCCAACATGATGCAGTGAATCATGACAGCTCTTTTGATGGTTACTTCAGAACGGTTGCTGGTGGGCAATATGGAACGCCCTACGAAATCCAGCCAGCCTCTGGCTACTGGTTTTAGATCCTCCCTTTTTAGTTGAACTGGGTCGCCAGTTGTGCTGGTAGTCCACTTGGCTCCAGGAACGCATATATCTTCCAAGATCCTGTCCAATCCTTTATTGACCCTCATCATTCTCCTATTAAAGGAGTCTGGGTCGTCTTTTAGTTGAGGAATCTTGAATATCTCCCTGATCCTGTCAGGATTGGTATGAATGATCTTTCCTCTGACCACAGTTTTATGATCAAAGATAGCAGCTCCAACGATTCTTTGCCTTTCTGTCTGCCATAGATTAGCATAGAACTCTTGAACCATGTTTCTTCCCACTTTTGTTTCAGGATTGGCCAGAATTTCCCAATGCCTGTTTCTGATTTGCTCTTGGATCTCCGGATATTCATCTTCTTTCAAATCAAATCTGACTTCCGGGATCATTGATCTGTGACTCATTATTTTATAATAATGATCTGAATGTTCTTTAGATAAGAACTTCCCTTGATTCCAAAGTGGCTTTGGAGCGCTTTCTTTCTTGCCCTTTTGGGTGGGTTGTTTTCCTCTTGGGGCCATGAATTTGATGATCACGGATATCCACACCAAACTTAGAGCTTTGCTTGTCCTCAAGCAAAAAGGGAAGAAAGAAGAGGGACAGGAGGAGAGCAGTTTGGATGATGAGGAGGGCGCCGAACACAAGATATAGGGAGGGGGTGGGTTATTTTTCGAAAAATAAGAAAGAGATAAGATAAAAGATATGATTTTAAAAGATATGATTAGAAAAAGATATAATTTTTAAAAGAGAAAGATATGAATAAGAATTGAAAAGACAAATCTGAAAAATTTAATTTTGAAAAAGATTTTTTTTTTTTAAAAAAAAGATAATTGAGTTTTGAAAACAAAATTTTTAAAAGAGTTTGATTGGATTGAAAATTAATTTGTCCTTTATGGATTAAGATACCTTTGATATTTTGAAAAAGGGATATTAGAAATTAGGATTTTTAGAACTCTAATTTGGGATGAGAGATGATAATTTGAAATATGTTGATGCAAGAAATCATGAATTGAAACATAAAAATTTGGAAAAAATATAAAGAAAAACGAAATTGTACCTCCTCCCACCATCCTGGCGTTAAACGCCCACATGGTGCATGGTTTGGGCGTTTAACGCCCATGTGATGCTTCTCCTGGGCGTTCAACGCCCATGTGATGCTTCTTTCTGGCGTTGAACGCCAGGAAGTCCTTCTTTACTGGGCGTTTTTCTAAACGCCCAGAATGCTAGCAGATTGGCGTTAAACGCCCAGAAGGTGCATCTTTCTGGCGTTTAACGCCCAGAAGATGCTCCTTTCTGGCGTTTAACGCCCAGAAGGCTACCCTTACTGGCGTTAAACGCCCAGTGGGTGCTTCTTTGGGCGTTTAACGCCCAAAGTGTTTCTTACTGGCTTTTTCATGCCAGTGAACTTCCAAATTTCTCTGTAACTCTTGGGACTTCAGTTAATTTGTTATTTCACCTTTGAAGATACTTAGACCTAAACCTGTAAAGAAAGAAAATTTATTTAATTAGTAATTAAACTTTGTATATGGCTGGGTTGCCTCCCAGCAAGCGCTTCTTTAATGTCATTAGCTGGACTATCACTGATTCTTCAATTAAGTCTCAGTCTTGAGCATTCTTGCTCAAATTGCCTTCAAGATAATGTTTAACTCTTTGTCCATTGACAATGAACTTTTTGTTAGAGTCATTATCATGAAGCTCTATGTAGCCATATGGTGATACACTTGTAATTACATATGGACCTCTCCACCGGGATTTTAATTTCCCGGGGAATAATTTGAGCCTAGAGTTAAATAGCAGAACTTTCTGCCCTGGTTTAAAGACTCTGGATGACAATTTCTTATCATGCCATTTTTTTGCTTTTTCCTTGTAAATTTTTGCATTTTCAAAAGCATTGAGTCTAAACTCTTCTAGCTCATTTAACTGGAGCAATCGTTTTTCTCCAGCTAATTTGGCATCAAGGTTCAGGAATCTGGTTGCCCAGTAGGCCTTGTGTTCCAGTTCCACTGGCAAGTGACACGCCTTTCCATACACAAGCTGGTATGGAGAGGTCCCTATAGGGGTCTTAAATGCTGTTCTGTATGCCCACAGAGCATCATCCAAGCTTCTTGCCCAATCCTTTCTGCGGTTAATTACAGTCCGTTCCAGGATTCTTTTAAGTTCTCTATTTGAGACTTCTGCCTGCCCATTAGTCTGTGGGTGATATGGAGTAGCCACCCTGTGGTTGACTCCATAACGGACTAGAGCAGAGTAGAGCTGCTTATTACAGAAATGAGTACCCCCATCACTGATTAACACTCTGGGGATACCAAATCTGCTGAAGATATGTTTCTGGAGGAATTTTAACACTGTTTTAGTGTCATTAGTGGGTGTTGCAATAGCCTCCACCCATTTGGATACATAATCCACTGCCACCAGAATATAGGTGTTTGAGTATGATGGTGGGAAAGGTCCCATGAAGTCAATACCCCATACATCAAACAACTCAATTTCCAAGATTCCTTGTTGAGGCATAGCATAACTGTGGGGCAAGTTGCCTGATCTCTGGCAACTATCACAGTTAAGCACAAATGCTCGGGAATCTTTATAGAGAGTAGGCCAGTAGAAGCCACTCTGGAGGACTCTTGTGGCTGTTCGTTCACTTCCAAAGTGTCCTCCATACTGTGATCCATGGCAATGCCAAAGGATCTTCTGTGCTTCTTCTTTAGGCACACATCTACGGATTACTCCGTCTGCACATCTCTTAAAGAGATATGGTTCATCCCAGAGATAGTATTTTGCATCTGTGATTAATTTCTTTGATTGCACCTTACTGTACTCCTTGGGTATGAATCTCACTGCCTTGTAGTTTGCAATGTCTGCAAACCATGGCACTTCCTGGACGGCTAGTAATTGCTCATCCGGAAAGGTTTCAGAAATTTCAGTGAGAGGGAGGGACGCCCCTTCCAATGGTTCTATTCGGGACAGGTGATCTGCTACTTGATTTTCTGTCCCTTTTCTGTCTCTTATTTCTATATCAAACTCTTGCAGAAGCAGCACCCATCTGATGAGTCTGGGTTTTGAATCTTGCTTTGTGAGTAGATATTTAAGAGCAGCATGATCAGTGTACACAATCACTTTTGATCCTACTAAGTAGGATCTGAATTTGTCAATGGCGTAAACCACTGCAAGTAGCTCTTTTTCTGTGGTTGTGTAATTCTTTTGTGCATCATTTAGCACACGGCTGGCATAGTAAATGACATGCAGAAGCTTGTCATGCCTTTGCCCCAACACTGCACCAATGGCATGGTCACTGGCATCACACATTAGTTCAAATGGTAATGTCCAGTCTGGTGCAGAGATGATTGGTGCTGTGACCAATTTAACTTTCAGAGTTTCAAATGCCTGCAGACACTCCTCATCAAAGATAAATGGCATGTCTGCAGCTAGCAGGTTGCTCAGAGGTTTGGCGATTTTTGAAAAATCCTTTATAACCTCCTATAAAACCCTGCATGTCCCAGAAAACTTCTGATTGCCTTAACATTAGCAGGTGGTGGTAATTTTTCAATTACTTCTACCTTAGCTTGGTCCACCTCTATCCCCTTGTTCGAAATTTTGTGCCCAAGGACAATTCCTTCAGTCACCATAAAGTGACATTTTTCCCAGTTTAAAACCAGGTTAGTCTCTTGGCATCTTTTCAGAACAAGTGCTAAATGGTTAAGGCAGGAGCTGAATGAGTCTCCAATACTGAAAAGTCATCCATGAAGACTTCCAGGAATTTTTCCACCATATCAGAGAAAATTGAGAGCATGCACCTCTGAAAGGTTGCAGGTGCATTGCATAAGCCAAATGGCATCCTTCTGTATGCAAATACTCCAGAAGGGCATGTGAATGCCGTTTTCTCTTGATCCTGGGGATCTACTGCAATTTGATTATAACCTGAATATCCATCCAGAAAGCAGTAGTATTCATGACCTGCTAGTCTTTCTAGCATCTGGTCTATGAATGGTAAAGGAAAATGATCCTTTCTGGTGGCTGTATTGAGCCTTCTATAATCAATACACATACGCCACCCTGTAACTGTCCTTGTAGGAACCAGTTCATTTTTTTCATTGTGAACTACTGTCATGCCTCCTTTCTTAGGGACAACTTGGACAGGGCTCACCCAGGGGCTGTCAGAAATAGGATAAATAATCCCAGCCTCTAGTAATTTAGTGACCTCTTTCTGCACCACTTCTTTCATAGCTGGATTCAGCCGCCTTTGTGGTTGAACCACTGGCTTGGCGTCATCTTCCAACAAGATTTTGTGCATGCACCTGGCTGGGCTAATGCCCTTAAGATCACTAATGGACCACCCAAGAGCTGTCTTGTGCGTCCTTAGCACTTGAATTAGTGCTTCCTCTTCCTGTGGCTCCAAGGTAGAGCTTATAATTACAGGAAAGGTTTCACCTTCTCCCAGAAATGCATATTTCAGGGATGGTGGTAATGGTTTGAGCTCGGGTTTTGGAGGTTTCTCCTCTTCCTGAGGGATTTTCAGAGGTTCTATTATCTTCTCTGACTCCTCCAAATCAGGCTGAACATCTTTAAAGATGTCTTCTAGCTCTGATTCGAGACTCTCAGCCATATTGACCTCTCTTACCAGAGAATCAATCATGTCAACACTCATGCAGTCATTTGGGGTGTCTGGATGTTGCATGGCTTTGACCACATTCAACTTGAATTCCTCCTCATTGACTCTCAAGGTTACTTCCCCTTTTTGGACATCAATGAGGGTTCGGCCAGTTGCTAGGAAAGGTCTTCCTAGAATGAGAGTTGCACTCTTGTGCTCCTCCATTTCCAGCACCACAAAGTCAGTAGGAAAGGCAAATGGCCCAACCTTGACAATCATGTCTTCAATCACGCCTGATGGGTATTTAATGGAGCCATCAGCAAGTTGAAGACATATCCTGGTTGGTTTGATTTCTTCAGTTAAACCAAGCTTTCTGATAGTAGATGCAGGTATTAGGTTGATACTTGCCCCAAGGTCACATAAAGCTTGCTTGGTGCAATTACCTTCTAATGTGCATGGTATCATAAAGCTCCCAGGATCTTTAAGCTTCTCAGGTAAGCTTTTTAGAATGACTGCACTGCATTCTTCAGTGAGGTAAACCTTTTCAGTCTCCCTCCAATCCTTCTTATGACTTAAGATCTCTTTCATGAACTTAGCATAAGAGGGTATTTGCTCAAGTGCTTCTGCAAACGGAATCTTTATTTCAAGAGTCCTGAGATAGTCTGCAAAGCGGGCAAATTGCTTATCTTGTTCCGCTTGGCAGAGTTTTTGAGGATAAGGCATTTTGGCTCTGTATTCCTCAACCTTAGTTGCTGCAGGTTTATTACCTACAGAAGTGGGTTGGGAAGCCTTGTTATCAGCACTTGTATGTGACTGATTCCCTACTGGCATTTGAATGCCAGAGGTAGGAGCTGGAGTGGCGTTAGACGCCACTTCCTTGCTTGTTACTGGCGTTTGAACGCCAGAACCATGCTCCTTTTGGGCGTTCAACGCCAGATTCAAGCTTGTTTCTGGCGTTGAACGCCAGGAATCAGCATGGTCTGGGCGTTCAGCGCCAGCTTTATCCCTTTCTGGGCTCTGCTTGTCCTCAGAGGGATTTTGATTAGCTATTCGTTCATGTCCTTGCTTCTTGCTGCTTTGAAGTGAGGTATTTAATGTTTTCCCACTTCTTAATTGAACTGCTTGGCATTCTTCTACTATTTGTTTTGACAGTCGTTTTTCTGTTTGCTTTAATTGCACTTCCATGTTCCTATTTGCCATTCTTGTTTCCTGTAATATCTCCTTGAATTCGGCTAGCTGCTGAGTTAGAAAGTCTAATTGCTGATTAAATTCATTAGCCTGATCCACCGGACTGAGTTCTGCAGTTACTGTTTTAGCTTCTCCTTTCATGGAAGATTCACTGCTTAGATACATATGTTGATTTCTGGCAACTGTATCAATAAGCTCTTGAGCTTCTTCAATTGTTTTTCTCATGTGTATAGATCCACCAGCTGAGTGGTCTAGAGAAATCTGAGCTTTTTCTGTAAGCCCATAGTAGAAGATGTCTAATTGCACCCATTCTGAAAACATTTCAGAGGGGCATTTTCTTAGCATCTCTCTGTATCTCTCCCAAGCATCATAAAGGGATTCATTATCTCCTTGTTTGAAGCCTTGGATGTTTAGCCTTAGCTGTGTCATCCGTTTGGGAGGGAAATAGTGATTCAGGAATTTTTCTGACAGCTGTTTCCATGTTTTTATGCTGTTCTTAGGCTGGTTATTTAACCACCTCTTAGCTTGATCTTTTACAGCAAATGGAAACAGTAGTAATCTGTAGATATCCTGATCCACTTCCTTATCATGTACTGTATCAGCAATTTGCAGAAATTGTGCCAGAAACTCTGTAGGTTCTTCATGTGGAAGACCAGAATACTGGCAGTTTTGCTGCACCATGATAATGAGCTGAGGATTCAGCTCAAAGCTACTAACTCCAATGGAGGGTATACAGATACTACTCCCATATGAAGCAGTAGTGGGGTTAGCATATGACCCCAGAGTCCTCTTGGACTGTTCATTCCCACTTGCCTCCATACTAGATCACAAGGGATAATTTATATGTTGATAATTATTTATTTTATAGTTGTGGAATAAATAAAATAAATAAAAAAAAGGAATATATAAAAATATTTTGAAAATATTTTATGAAATTTTTTTTTTTAAAAAAATAAAATAAAAATGAAATAAATAAAAGAAAGCGAAAATATTTTGAAATTGAAATTGAATTTTTATAAAAGATTTTCGAAAAAAATTAGTTCAAAATTAGTTAGAAAAATAAAAATTTTTGAATTTTGAATTTTATGATGAAAGATAAAAACACACAAAAGACACAAGACTTAAAATTTTTAGATCCAATGCTCCTTATTTTTCGAAAATTTTTGGAGGGAAAACACCAAGGAACACCAAACTTAAAAATTTTAAGATCAAGACACAAGAAAAACTCAAGAACACCTTGAAGATTCACAAGAACACCAAGAACACAAGAAAGAACACCAAACTTAAAATTTTTAGAAAACCAAGACAAATTTTCGAAAATTATATTAAAATTAACAAGAAAACACCAAACTTAAAGTTTGGCACAGATTAAACCAAGAAAAATTATTTTTGAAAAAGATTTTCAAAAGAACTGGTGCCCAATTGCCAAGAACATAAGCCAACACTATAACCAACTGAATTAAAAATGTAATGTATTTTAAAGATGTATTATTTTTATGGATAAACTAAATTTTTGAAAACTAATGTTTTGAAAAAGCACAAGAAAAACAAGAAAGACACAGAACAAGAAAAACTCAAGATCAAACAAGAAAAATAAGCAAGAACAACTTGAAGATCAATGAAGAACAAAGAACACAAGTCGAAAATTTTAAAAGAAAATATGAGATATGCAATTGACACCAAACTTAGAACAAGACACTAAACTCACGAAAATTTAACAATTAATTAAGAAAAATAATATTTTTGAAAAGAAATTTTTTTTTTTTTTTTGAAAATAAACTATCCTATCAAGATTTAATGACTCTATAACAATAAAAAATAAAAATAAAAATAAATTATTCCTAATCTAAGAAATAAAATAAGCCTTCAATTGTCCAAACTCAATAATCCCCGGCAACGGCGCCAAAAACTTGGTGGACGAAATTGTGATTCTTGATTAGTGGCTCCTTGGCATGTGCCAAAAAAGTTAAACTAACTCAACTGACTGATTACTTCCTTTTCACAATTCCGTTCAACTAACCAGCAAGTGTACTGGGTCGTCTAAGTAATACCTTACGTGAGTAAGGGTCGAATCCACAGAGATTATTGGTTTGAAGCAATCAATGTTATTTTATTCATCTTAGTTAGGATGTCAACAAGGATTATTTGGATTAAAAGTGAAATTACTAGATTTCATTATAAAAATAAAAGAGGGAACAATGTTACTTTGAATTGCAGTACTGGGGAATATGTTGGAGTTTTGGAGATGCTTTGTCCTTTGACTTCAACTCTTCCTTGGAATCCTCTTCTCACACGCAGGTTCCTTCCATGGCAAGCTCTATGTAGGGTGTCACCGTTGTCAGTGGCTACTTCCCATCCTCGCAGTGAAAGCTATGCACGCACTCTGTCACAGTACGGCCAATCACCGGTTGGTTCCCGCTCCTACTGGAATAGAATCCCTCTTTTGCGTCTGTCACTAACGCCCAGCAGGTTAAAGTTTGAAGCACGTCACAGTCATTCAATCCCGGAATCCTACTCGGAATACCACAGACAAGGTTTAGACTTTCCGGATTCTCATGAATGCCGCCATCAATCCAGCTTATACCACGAAGATTCTGATTAGGGAAGCTAAGAGACATTCATTCAATCTGATGTAGAACGGAGGTGGTTGTCAGGCACACGTTCATGGGTTGAGGAAGGTGATGAGTGTCACGGATCATCACCTTCTCCACAGTTAGGCGCGAATAAACATCTTAGATAAGAACAAGCGTGTTTGAATGGAAAACAAAGGAATTGTATTAAATCATCGAGACGCTGCAGAGCTCCTCACCCCCAACAATGGAGTTTAGAGACTCATGCCGTCACAAAGTATGTAATTCAGATCTGAAAATAGCATGAGGTACAAGATGAGTCTGTAAAAGTTGTTTAAATAGTAAACTAGTAACCTAGGTTTACAGAAAAATGAATAAACTAAGATAATTGGTGCAGAAATCCACTTCTGGGGCCCACTTGGTGTGTGCTGGGGCTGAGACTAAAGCTTTTCACGTGTAAAGGCCTTTCTTGGCGTCAAACTCCAGGTTTTGACATGTTTTGGGCGTTCAACTCCGGATCATGACGTTTTTCTGGCGTTTAACTCCAGACAGCAGCATGTACTTGGCGTTCAACGCCAAGTTACGTCGTCTATCCTTGCGCAAAGTATGGACTATTATATATTGCTGGAAAGCCCTGGATGTCTACTTTCCAACGCCGTTGAGAGCGCGCCAATTGGACTCCTGTAGCTCCAGAAAATCCATTTCGAGTGCAGGGAGGTCAGGATCCAACAGCATCAGCAGTCCTTTTTCAGCCTAAGTCAGATTTTTGCTCAGCTCCCTCAATTTCAGCCAGAAAATACCTGAAATCACAGAAAAACACACAAACTCATAGTAAAGTCCAGAAATATGATTTTTGCCTAAAAACTAATAATAATTAACTAAAAACTAATTAAAACATGCTAAAATCTACATGAAATTACCCCCAAAAAGCGTACAAAATATCCGCTCATCACCTTCCACCCACCCCAATCTCTAATGGATGAAACTCTTGGTGTTCTTGTTCAAGGGCAAGAAGAGATGAAAAGGGATGTGCAAAATTTCATGGCCGCCTTGGATGCGGTAACAAATCAATTAGCCTCCCAATGCTTGAACACTCAAGGAACTCCCATGGCTACATGTGGAGAATCAAATGAAGAACATAGCATGAAGGAGAGATTGGAAACTCCGGTGGGAAATAAGGGAAGTTGCTTTGTATTGGAACAATTGGAGGAAGCTTTAATTGTTGAAGACAAGGAAGAAGTGGTAGAAGACTTAGGAGATGCGGAGCCTCCATGAGAACATAGAATTGAAGAAAACCCCTCCAAGATGATTGAAATTGATGCTAGGGAGGAAAGTGCACACCTTCCAAGGCATATTCCATATGAAAACTTGGATGGGATAGAGAAAGAATTGAGTTCCCTTGGAGATGAAGATCAAGCATCAAGTCTTAGTGGTGAAGAATCCTTTGAGCATGAAGAACCTTCTCCGGTTGGATTTGAAAGCGTTGAGGAGGTAAATTTTTTTCACCCTCCCTATTATGATTTGAGTAAAGGAAAAGGTTTTGATAAAATTGTTGAACAAAGGATTGAGATTAAGAGATCTTGTGAAGAAGGCTCATTATGGTTGATGCATCAAACATGAGATATAAAGGTTGGAGTAGTGCTCAAATAGATGGGTCTAAGAGGATTATTGGCCACTATATAGAGAATTCACCTTACTTACCACCCGGATGGACTAATAATTATGATCAACTTCAAGACGGGTGTGAAAATAAAGTGTGGGATCCCGGATTAGAAAAAGAGGATCAACATTGGGAGCCCCAAGCTTGTGAAGAACTCCATCATCACTTGGCTCAACCCATAGGAAATCTTGGGGCACAATGGAGAATCAAGCATTGGTGGGAGTTCCAAGATGAATACAAGCACAAGCCACCTTAATGAGGAGCTCCCCATAAGTCCAACTTAAGGACAATAAACAAAAGTGCTAGGTGGGAGACAACCCACCATAGTAAATTCTTTTCATTTTCCCTTTTTGTACATATTGATAAAATTAGTTTAATTTCATGTTTTGTTTAGATAGTTGAGTTTGATTGGTAGTATAATATGATAAATAAGGTTTTGGGGCATTTTGGTAGCTGTTTGGAGGATTGAAAGGCTTAGGATTGGTGTAAGAACTTAGAAAAATATTTTTTGAAAAACAGAACACCATCCACGCGCGCGCGCACCTAACGCGTACGCGCACCTGAGCATTTTTTGACCATCCACGCGGACGCGCACTGTACGCGTACGCGTGGATGCAAAAAAATTCAACCCCAGCCAAAAACCCGAGAGTCAGGCCCGCACTGTGCGAACATTGGGCCTAGGGCACAAGTCTATGCACGCGTGCGCGCACCTGGCGCGTACGCGCACATGATCTTAAATTCGCAATGCAGGCGCACGCACACTGTGCGCGCGCGCGTCGATTGCACAATCTGCACCCCCGGTACTTTTACTCGAGAGTTGTGCCAGACTTAGGCCGACACTATGCCTCCAGCCTAACTCGACGCACGCGTGCGCGCACTTGGCGTGTACGCGTCCTTCAACCAATTTGCCCATTGACGCGTAAACGTGCATGACGCACACGCGTCGGTAAAAAGAAAAAAAAAAGAGTTTTTTTTTCTCATCTTCCATTTTCTTTTGTTCATCACATTCGCATACTTCTACTCTTCCCATTTTCATTTAGTTTTTGTAGCATGTTTTCATTTTTTTTAAAATGTCATTTTAATAATGGTGTTGAGACTTTCTTGCATTATTTTGATTTCATTTTCTTTCTTTCTTTCCTTTTGGTTTGGCCACCAATACGGAGGAGAAAGGAAAAGCTTTTAAATGGGGCAACAAACAAGTCATCCGCACAACCTTTTGAAGGAGCTCATCAATTATAGCAACCCATCCACCTTGCTCTTCTTTGCATGCACCGAGGACGGTGCAATCTTCAAGTGTGGGGAGGTCGTCCGACCGATCTCCATGGGTAACAATTTCCTTTTCAACACCAAATTTTTATTTTCTTTGTTAGATTAGCTATTGCGTTGCATGATAGGTTGCATGTTAGTTAGAATTTTTACATATTTTTACCACTTCTTTTTTTTGTTAGGACTACTTGGTTAGGGTGATGATTTCCTTCCCAAGAAACCGTTTTAGGGCACCCTACCAATTTGAAAAAAATATACTTTGTGGAACTTGCTTGAATGAATTTATTTTGGAACATGATTTTTGAGCTAAGAACACAAGCTTGTGAGATTTGAGCCTAATGGTGTGGTTACATCTTATAACCACTTATTTTCCTTCTTGTGTGCATTATTCTCTTCCTATGATTGTAATCTTTGATTTGTTTGATTCTTTATGTCCATTATTTTGTGTATTCATGCATTTATATGATTGAGGCCATCATTTCATTAGCTCACTTACCCAAATGGCCTTACCTTTTATCTTCCTTTGTTAGCCAAATTTGAGCCAACGATTAACCCACTTTGTTCTTAATTTAGCACATTACAAGCCTTAAAGCGAAAAACAATAAATGTCCTTATGTGGATCTTTGATTAGCTTAGGCTAGTGTGTGTGAGCACCATTCAAGTGTGGGAACCTTGGGACATTGGGGGAATAAAAGGGTAGTTTTGTATTATTATTGGAAATATTGGGAATCGGGTATATGCTCATGTATTGATCAAATGTAAAACCTTATGCATTGATGCTCTTGTATATAGGAAGAAAGAAAAAAAACAACAAAAGAAAAAAAACAATATGGAAAAGAAAAAAAATATAGAAAAAGAAAGAAAAAAAAGAAGAAAAAGAAAGAAATAAAAAAGGGGACAAAATGCCCCAAAGTAATGCTCAAATAAAAGTCAATGCATATGTGTTGTGAAATGAAAAGGGAATGCATGAGTATGTGGAAAGGTGAAGAATGGGTAGTTAGGTTAGAACTTAATTGTATAGGATGTCATAGGTTAGGTGGGAAGTCTAAGCCTATCAAAGATTCAAACTTCAAGCTCACTTGACCAAATATGCATCCTACCTTAACCCTAGCCCCATTACAACCTAAAGAAAAGACCTCATGATAATTGTATGCGTGCATTGAATAATTGTTGATTGTTAGATGAAAAACAAATCTTGGAAAGCATGATTAGGGGAGAATTGAGTGAATCAACCCCAAACACCGAGTGACTAGAGTGCAAACACTTCCGGTGAGGGTTCGATGCTCAATTCCTTGATTCTCGGCTTTCACGAGCGTTCTTCTTGCAAGTCTATGTGAACTTCATGTTTATACTTCAATTGGTAGGACTCATGAATCGTTATATGATCTTAAGCCCTACTTGTGCATGTATGTCTTGGAGATCGATTTATTTTTAACCAAGTAGGTAGAATCATTTTGCATATAGTTTCTTTGCTTTGAATAAGTATCATATCCCTTATTTCATTCTTGGTTTAGTATGAGGACATGCTAAGGTTTAAGTGTGGGGAGGTTGATAAACCCCAATTTGACGGTTTATCTTGTATTGAATTTAGAGTATTTTGATGACCTTTACCCACATTTATTCAATGAAATAACATGGTTTTATAACTTCTCCTTTAATTGTGCTTAAGAGTGAAAACATGCTTTTTAGGTCTTAAAATAGTTAAATTTAATTCACCTTGATTCCATTAGATGCCTTGATATGTTTGTTAAGTGATTTAAAGTTTAGGAGGCAAAGATTGGATCAAGGGAATGAAGAAAGAAAGTATGAAAAGTTGGAGAACTCATGAAGAAATGAAAGAACCGGAAAGCTGTCAAGCCGACCTCTTCGCACTTAAACGACCATAACTTGAGCTACAGACGTCCAAATGATGCGGTTTCAGTTGGGTTAGAAAGCTAACATCCGGGGCTTCGAAACGATATAAGATGTGCCACAGTTGCTACACGTATGGTGGCGCGCACGCGCATAGTACGCGCACGCGCCGTTGCTGCCACCTGGTTCACTTAAAGCAAAACGTGGCCAGCGAATTCTAAAGCCTTGTGCGCCCAATCCAACTCATTTCTGATGCTATTTAACCCAAGGAGTGAAGAGGGAAACACAAGTTAGTTACCATTAGTCTAGTTTAGCTTAGTTTAGTAGTTAGAAGTAGTTTCTAGAGAGAGAAGCTCTCACTTCTCTCTAGGATTAGGATTAGGATTAGGTTTAGTTCTTAGATCTAGATTTTAATTCATCTTCTTCTACTTCTATCTTCTCAATTCCTTGTTGTTACATTCATTCTTCTTCCATTCTATTGTTGTAATTTCCTTTATGTTGTTCTTGTGTTTTGTTGTAGATCTACTTTTGTTTCTTCCTATTCTCTTTCAATTCAATAAGAGGTAATTCATAATAATTGTGTTCATTTGATTTGTTGTTGTTTAATTCCTTGCAATTGAGTAGTGTAGATTTACTTTTCTTGCAATTTTACTATGCTTATCTTTTGTGCCTTCTAAGTGTTTGATGAAATGCTTGGTTGGATTTTAAAGTAGAGTTTTATGTTCTTGGCTTGGAAAGGTAACTTAGGAACTCTTGAGTTACTAATGTCCAAGTGATTGATGATTGGGAGCCATTGACTCTAGTTCTCACTAATTGAATTAGTGGAGAGTTAGGACTTATGGACTAGGATTGATATAGCTCATTTGACTTTCCTTTACTACTAGTTAGAGGATGATTTAATGAGATTAATCCTTGCCAATTCTCATATTGTGGTTAATAATTAGGATAGAGATTCTTGACCACCAACCCTTGCCAAGACCTTTTTAGGCCTTAGTTTATTTTCTTGCCATTTATCTTTCATGCTTCTTATCAAAACCCCAAAAATAACTCACAACCAATAACAAGACACTTTATTGTAATTCCTAGGAAAAACGACCCGAGGTCCAATACTTCGTTTATAAATTTTAGGGGTTTGTACTAGTGACAACCAACTTTTTGTATGAAAGGATTATTGCTTGGTTTAGAAACTATACTTTACAACGAGATTTCATTAGTGAAATTCTATACCATCAAAAATCCAAATCATCATACCCCCTCCTCAACAACAAATTCAAACTCCTTAGAAGAGGGTTCTGTGACTTGAGGTTCCCGTGGAGGTTCTGCATCTCCTAAATCTTCAACCACTTCTTCCTCTGCAACTATTATAGCTTCCTCCACTTGTTCCAGTACAAAGTCATGCTCCTTATTGTCCACTGGAGTCTCTAGTGTCTCTTTCATGCTACGTTCTTCATTAGATTGTCCACATGAAGCCATGGGGGTTCCTTGAGTGTCCGAATGTCAGAAAGCTAATTGATTTATCGCTTGATTCAATTGATGAAGGGTTGCGTGAAACTGATCCACTGTTTCCTTGGGACGATCCGTTGATTCTTGTTTCACTTGGGTATCATAAGTAAGACCATAGTGCTCTTGGATTGATGGATATGGAGATGGTGTATATTGAGGTGGTGGTTCTTGGGAGTAATTGGGGTGGAATTGTGGTGGTTCTATATATGGTTCATTTGGCTCATAAGATGGTTGGTATGGTGGTTAAGGGTTAGGATCATATGAGGGTGTTTGGTGGTAAGGGGCTTGTGAGTATGGTGGTCCAAAGCTATGTTGAGGAAGGGGTTCATAGGCATATGGTGGTGGTTGTTGATAATCAAAAGAGTGCTCACCATAGCCGTTATCTTGGTATGCATCACAGAATGGTTGTTGATAGTCCATTGGAGGTGGTTGTTGCCATGAGGGTTGATCAAATCCTTGTGACTCCTTCCATCTTTGATACTTCCAACCTTGATGCCTATTCTCATTGTAATTTCCTCTTCCTGCAACATAATTGTAACCAGACTCATAGCCAAAGGGGTGAGAGTTCATAGTAGTAAGAGAAAATAAAAACAAAAACTAACAAAAAGAAAATATTTTGAAAAAGATATGATTTTTGAAAAAAATAAGATAAGATTTTGAGAAATATATGATTTTTGAAAAAAAAGATAAGATAAGATTTTTGAAAAAGATATGATTTTTTATTTTGAAAAAGATTTGAATTTTGAAATTTAAAACTAAGATAAGATAAGATAAAAATTTTAAAATAAAAATATGAAATTTTTTTTTGAAAATATATACAATAACCAATAATAAGGCACACGTTTGCAATTCCCCGGCAACGGCGCCATTTTGAAGAACTGAAGATTGATGGTTTAGAAGTTATAGTAAACTCTCGTTGTAAGTATAGTTACTAAACCAAGCAATCAACCTTTCTTACAAACGTTTTGGTTGTCACAAGTAACAAACCCCTAAATAAATTGATAACCGAAGTATTTAAACCTCGGGTCGTCTTCTCAAGGAATTGCAGGGAGGTGTGTTCTTATTACTGGTTATGAGTTTTGTAAATTTGGGGTTTTGAGAATGAGGAACAAGTATGATAAATGATAAATAAAATAAAAAATTAACTATAAAATAAACTATTGGCAAGATATGAAAATTCGGAAGTCCTATCCTAGTTACTCCTATAAGAATGGAAGTTAATCCCACTTAGTTAACCTTTGCATAAGCAAGGGAAAGTCAAGTGATCCAATTGGTTAGATTTCCCAAGTCCTAGCCAACTCCTAAGGAAAGACTAGAGTTAGTGTAATTCCAGTTAATTAGCCGACATAACAATCAATCATGAATAGTTGATAACTCAAGAGCTTCCAGTTAATCAATTAAAGCCAATAATATAAAAAGCTAAATAAGAATCTTAGATCTGAAATACCTCAAAATCATGAATTAATAAAGATATTAAATGTAACATGGGCAGTTGTAGCCAAATAAAGAAGTTGAGTTGAACATAGAAATTCATAAACTAAATTGAGGAAATAAATAAAAGGAACATTGAACCTGATATGAAGATGAAATAATCCTGAAGTGAAAAGAAATCCTAATTCTAAAATAAATTCTAATCCTAATCCTAATCCTAAGAGAGAGGAGAGAGCCTCTCTCACTAAAAACTACATCTAAAACTATGAAAAGTGAATTTGAAAAGCATCCTGAGTCTCTGCATGTTCCCTGACTTTAATCTGTGTTTCTGGGCCAAAAACTGGGTTGAAATGCGGCCCAGAATCTCTGCCAGCGACTTTTGTAATTCTGCAGATCGCGCACGTCACGCGTCCGCATCGTCCACGCAATCGCGTCACTCAGCTTTTTCGTATCACGCGTGCGCGTCGTCCACGTATTTGCGTCGTTCGTTCTTTTCCAATCCGCGCGGTTGCGTGAGCCGTGCGGCCACGTCACTGCGATTTCCTTTCTTCCGTGCAGTCGCGTGAGTCATGCGGTGGCGTCACTTCTCGCTGGTCATCTCCTTAATTTCTTGTATTCCTTCCATTTTTGCAAGCTTCCTTTCCAATCTCCCACTCATTCATGCCCTATAAAGCCTGAAACACTTAACACACAAATCACGGCATCGAATGGAATAAAGGACAATTAAAATACCTAATAAAAAGTCTCTAGGAAGTAGGTTTTCAATCATGTAATAATTTTAGAAAGGAAATATAAATCATTCAAATCATATGAATAGGTGGGTGAAAAGCTTGATAAAACCACTCAATTAAATACAATATAAACCAAAAAATAGTGGTTTATCACTACCTCCAGCGAACATCTGCTCGTTGTATACCGCCATCTGGTCTCGCAAATGATCTGGCCGGTCCAGCTTCTCCGTCAGCTCTGACCTGATAGCAACAATGTCTTCCATGCGTATAAGAATTAAAGTTTGTTGTACCTCTCATCAGACTACTGAGCTTGTTGGTGAAGCTCTTGTGTGAGCTTCTACACCTTCTCTCTCAAATAGAAAACTTCTTCGGAATTAGTAGGGCTGGTGGCAGAGGAAGATGAAGCTGCCTGATGAGCGGATATTTTATACGCTTTTTGGGGGTAATTTCATGTAGATTTTAGTATGTTTTAGTTAGTTTTTAGTATAATTTTATTAGTTTTTAGGCAAACTTCATATTTCTGGACTTTACTATGAGTTTGTGTGTTTTTCTGTAATTTCAGGTATTTTCTGGCTGAAATTGAGGGAGCTGAGCAAAAATCTGATTTAGGCTGAAAAAGGACTGCTGATGTTGTTGGATTCTGACCTCCCTGTACTCGGAATGGATTTTTCGGAGTTACAGAAGTCCAATTGGCGCGCTCTTAATTGGGTTGGAAATTAGACATCCAGGGCTTTCAAGGAATATATACTAGTCCATACTTTGCGCGAAGATAGATGACGTAAACTGGCGTTCGACGCCAGTTCCATGTTGCAGTCTGGCGTTCAGCGCCAGAAACAGGTTGCAAGTTGGAGTTCAATGCCAGAAACAGGTTACAACCTGGCGTTCAACTCCAGAAACAGCCCAGGCACGTGAGAAGGTTAAGTCTCAGCCCCAGCACACACCAAGTGGGCCCCAGAAGTGGATTTCTGCACCAATTATCTTAGTTTACTCATTTTCTGTAAACCTAGGTTACTAGTTTAGTATTTAAACAACTTTTAGAGACTTATTTTGTATCTCATGACATTTTTAGATCTGAATTTTATACTCTTTGACGGCATGAGTCTCTAAACTCCATTGTTGGGGGTGAGGAGCTCTGCAGCGTCTCGATGAATTAATGCAATTATTTCTGTTTCTCTATTCAAACATGCGTGTTCCTATCTAAGATGTTCATTCGCGCTTCACTATGGAGAAGGTGGTGATCCGTGACACTCATCACCTTCCTCAATCCATGAATGTGTGTCTGACAACCACCTCCGTTCTACATCAGATTGAATGAGTATCTCTTAGATTCCTTAATCAGAATCTTCGTGGTATAAGCTAGAATTGATGGCGGCATTCATGAGAATCCGAAAAGTCTAAACTTTGTCTGTGGTATTCTGAGTAGGATTCTGGGATTGGATGACTGTGACAAGCTTCAAACTCGCGAGTGTTGGGCGTGATAACAAACGCAAAAGAATCAATGGATTCTATTCCGACATGATCGAGAACCAACAGCTGATTAGTCGTGCTGTGACAGAGCATTTGGACCATTTTCACTGAGTGGATGGGAAGTAGCCATTGACAACGGTGACACCCTACAGAGAGCTTGCCATGGAAGGAACTTTGCACTTTTGCATGAGAGGAATATTATGTTACAGGAATTCAGAAGACAAAGCATCTCCAAAACTCCAACATATTCTCCGTTATTGCACAACAAGTAATTATTTCACGCTCTTCTATTTTTAGTAATTCAAACTGATAATCATAATTGATCTCCTAAATAAGAATAATAAAATAACCATAGCTTGCTTCAAGCCAACAATCTCCGTGGGATCGACCCTTACTCACGTAAGGTATTACTTGGACGACCTAGTGCACTTGCTGGTTAGTTGTGTGGATTGCAAAAGTGTGATTGCAATTTCGTGCACCAAGTTTTTGGTGCCGTTGCTGGGGATTGTTTGAGTTTGAACAACTAAAGGTTTATTTTTGTTGCTTAGATTAGGAATAGAGTATTGATGCTATAGAGTCATTAAATTTGTGTCCTTTAATTTCTCTTCAAAAATTTTTCAAAATTATTACTTTTCCTTATTAATTTTTCGTGAGTTAGTGTCTTGTTCTAAGTTTGGTGTCAATTGCATATTTTATATTTTCCTTTTAAATTTTCGAATTTGTGTTCTTTGATCTTCAAGTTGTTCTTGTTTATTTTTCTTGTTTGATTTTTAGTTTTTCTTGTTCTGTGTCTTTTCTTGTTTTTCTTGTTCTTTTCCAAAGCATTAGTCTTCCAAAATATATATATATATATATATATATATATATATATATATATATATATATATATATATATATATATACCTCTTCAAAACAAGTGTTACCTTTACTGCTCAATTGGCTAGAGCGTTGGTCTATGTTCTTGGTAATTGGGTATCTTCTTTTTAAAATCTTTTTCAAAAATAATTTTTCTTTGATTGAATCTTGTGCCAAACTTTATGTTTGGTGTTTTATTGTTAATCTTTTTATAATTTTCGAAAAATTTTTGTATTTTTCTAAAAATTTTATGTTTGGTGTTCTTTCTTTTGTTCTTGTTGTTCTTGTGATTCTTCAAGGTGTTCTTGAGTTTTCCTTGTGTTTTGATCTTAAAATTTTTAAGTTTGGTGTTCCTTGGTGTTTTCCCTCCAAAATTTTCGAAAACAAGGAGCATTAGATCTAAAAATTTTAAATCTTGTGTCTTTTGTGTGTTTTTTTCTCTTTCATCATAAAATTCAAAATTCAAAAAAATATATTTTCTAACTACTTTTAAGCCATATTTTTGAATTTTTTTTTTAAAATTCAGATTTTAATTTCAAAATTTTTCAAATCTTATCCTTTTAAGATTTAAAAAAAATTAATTATATCTTTTTCAAAAATATCCTAACCACTTTCTCTCTCCTCACTTTTTTGAAAATCTTCATAAAATATTTTTAATTTTATTTTTATTTTTATTTTTATTTTTATTTTTAATTTTATTGTCGTTTTTATTTTATTTTATTTTATTATTTCAAATTTTTTTTATAATTAAATAAATAAAATTTAAATCCACATTACCTCCTTTACTCCAACATGGACCTAAGTGGAAATGAACAGTCCAGAAGGACTCTGGGGTCATATGCTAACCCCACTACTGCTTCATATGGGAGTAGTATCTGTATACCCTCCATCGGAGTCAGTAGTTTTGAGTTGAATCCTCAGCTCATCATCATGGTGCAGCAAAGTTGCCAGTATTCTGGTCTTCCACAGGAAGAACCTACAGAGTTTCTGGAACAATTTTTACAAATTGCTGACACAGTACATGATAAGGAAGTAGATCAGGATGTCTACAGATTATTACTGTTTCCATTTGCTGTAAAAGACCAAGCTAAGAGGTGGTTAAATAACCAACCTAAGGCTAGCATAAGAACATGGAAACAGCTGTCAGAAAAATTCCTGAATCACTATTTTCCTCCAAAACGGATGACACAGCTAAGACTGAGCATCCAAGGCTTTAAACAAGGAGATAATGAATCCCTTTATGATGCCTGGGAGAGGTACAGAGAGATGCTAAGAAAATGTCCCTCTGAAATGTTTTCAGAGTGGGTGCAGTTAGACATCTTCTACTATGGGCTTACAGAAAGAGCTCAGATTTCTCTAGACCACTCAGCTGGTGGATCTATACACATGAGAAAGACAATAGAAGAATCTCAAGAGCTCATTGATACAATTGCCAGAAATCAGCATCTGTACTTAAACAGTGAACCTTCCATCAATGAAAAGGCTAAAACAATAACTGCTGAACTCAATCCTGTGGAACAAGTTACTGAATTCAATCAGCAACTGGATTTTCTAACAAAACAGCTGGCCGAATTCAAGGAGATACTACAAGAAACAAGAATGGCTAATATAAATATGAAAGTACAGTTGAAGCAAACAGAACAACAATTATCAAAACAAATAACAGAAGAGTGCCAAGCAGTTCAATTAAGAAGTGGAAAAACATTAAATACCTCACTTCAAGATAGCAGGAAGCCAAGAAATGAGCAAACTACCCAAAATCCCTCTGAGGACAGTAAGAGCCCAGAGAGGAATAATTCTGGCGCTCAAACGCCAAAGAATGGGTGGAAAGTTGGCGTTGAACGCCTAAACCATGCTCAGTCTTGGCGTTCAATGCCAGAAACAAGCAAGGATTTGGCGTTGAACACCCAAAGGGAGCACAATTCTGGCGTTCAGACGCCAGAAACAAGTAAGGAGTTGGCGTCTAACGCCACTCCAGTTTCCACCCCTGGCATTCAAATGCTAGTGGGGGATCAGACACATACAAGTACTGATAATAACCCATCTAAAAAGGCTTCTCAACCCACATCTGTAGGCAATAAACCTGCAGCAACTAAGGTTGAGGAATACAAAGCCAAAATGCCTTATCCTCAGAAACTCCACCAAGCGGAACAGGATAACCAATTTGCCCACTTTGTAGACTATCTCAGGACTCTTAAAATAAAGATTTCGTTTGCAGAGGCACTTGAGCAAATACCCTCTTATGCTAAGTTCATGAAAGAGATCTTAAGTCATAAGAAGGATTGGAGGGAAATTGAAAAAGTTTACCTCACTGAAGAATGCAGTGCAGTTATCCTGAAAAGCTTACCTGAAAAGCTTAAGGATCCCGGAAGCTTTATGATACCATGCACATTAGAGGGTACTTGCACCAAGCAAGTTCTATGTGATCTTAGGGCAAGTATCAACCTAATACCTGCATCTATTATCACAAAGCTTGGTTTGACTGAAGAAGTCAAACCAACCTGGATATGTCTTCAACTTGCTGATGGCTCCATTAAATACCCATCAGGCATGATTGAAGACATGATTGTCAAGGTTGGGCCATTTGCCTTTCCTACTGATTTTGTGGTGCTGGAAATGGAGGAGCACAGGAGTGCAACTCTCATTCTAGGAAGACCTTTCCTAGCAACTGGCCGAACCCTTATTGACGTCCAAAAAGGGGAAGTAACCCTGAGAGTCAATGAGGATGAGTTCAAGTTGAATGTTGTCAAAGCTATGCAGCATCCAGACACCCCAAATGACTGCATGAGCATTGATATTATTGACTCTCTGGTAAAATAGGTCAATATGACTGAGAGTCTCAAATCAGAGCTAGAGGATATCTTTAAAGATGTTCAGCCTGATCTGGAGGAATCAGAGAGAACAATAGAACCTCTGAAAATCCCTCAGGAAGAGGAGAAACCTCCTAAACCCGATCTCAAACCATTACCACCATCCCTGAAATATACATTTTTGGGAGAAGGTGATACCTTTCCTGTAATCATAAGCTCTACCTTAGAGCCACAGGAAGAGGAAGCACTAATTCAAGTGCTAAGGACACACAAGACAGCTCTTGGGTGGTCCATCAGTGATCTTAAGGGCATTAGCCCAGCCAGATGCATGCACAAGATCCTATTGGAGGGTGACGCTAAGCCAGTGGTTCAACCACAAAGGCGACTGAATCCAGCCATGAAGGAGGTGGTGCAGAAAGAGGTCATTAAATTACTAGAGGCTGGGATTATCTATCCTATTTCTGATAGCCCCTGGGTAAGCCCTATCCAAATCGTCCCTAAGAAAGGCGGCATGACAGTGGTCCATAATAAAAAAAATGAACTGGTTCCTACAAGAACAGTTACAGGGTGGCGTATGTGTATTGATTACAGAAGGCTCAATACAGCCACCAGAAAGGATCATTTTCCTTTACCATTCATAGACCAGATGCTAGAAAGACTGGCAGGTCATGAATACTACTACTTTCTGGATGGATATTCAGGTTATAATCAAATTGCAGTAGATCCCCAGGATCAAGAAAAAACAGCATTCACATGTCCATCCGGAGTATTTGCATACAGAAGGATGCCATTTGGTCTGTGCAATGCACCTGCAACCTTTCAAAGGTGCATGCTCTCTATTTTCTCTGATATGGTGGAGAAATTTCTAGAAGTCTTCATGGATGACTTTTTAGTATTCAGAGACTCATTCATCTCCTGTCTTGACCATCTAGCACTTGTTCTAAAGAGGTGCCAAGAGACTAACCTAGTTTTAAACTGGGAAAAATGTCACTTTATGGTGACTGAAGGAATTGTCTCTGGGCACAAAATTTCGAACAAGGGAATAGAGGTGGATCAAGCTAAGGTAGAGGTAATTGAAAAATTACCACCACCTGCCAATGTTAAGGCAATCAGAAGCTTTCTGGGGCATGCAGGATTTTATAGGAGGTTTATAAAGGATTTTTCAAAAATCGCCAAACCTCTAAGTAATCTGCTAGCTGCTGACACGCCATTTATCTTTGATAAGGAGTGTCTGCAGGCATTTGAGACTCTGAAAGCTAAATTGGTCACAGTACCAATCATCTCTGCACCAAACTAGACATTACCATTTGAACTGATGTGTGATGCCAGTGACCATGCCATTGGTGCGGTGTTGGGACAGAGGCATGACAAGCTTTTGCACGTCATTTACTATGCCAATCGTGTTTTAAATGACGCACAGAAGAACTACACAACCACAGAAAAAGAGCTACTTGCAGTGGTTTACGCCATTGACAAGTTCAGATCCTATTTAGTGGGATCAAAAGTGATTGTGTACACTGATCATGCTGCTCTTAAATATCTACTCACAAAACAGGATTCAAAACCCAGACTCATAAGATGGGTGCTGCTTCTGCAAGAGTTTGATATAGAAATAAGAGACAGAAAAGGGACAGAGAACCAAGTAGTAGATCACATGTCCCGAATAGAACCAGTAGAAGGGGCGTCCCTCCCTCTTACTGAGATCTCTGAAACCTTTCCGGATGAGCAACTCTTTGCCATCCAGGAAGTGCCATAGTTTGCAGACATTGCAAACTACAAGGCAGTAAGATTCATACCCAAAGAGTACAGTAGGCAGCAATCAAAGAAAATGATCACAGATGCAAAGTACTATCTTTGGGATGAACCATATCTCTTCAAGAGATGTGCAGACGGAGTAATCCGTAGATGTGTGCCTAAAGAAGAAGCACAGAAGATCCTCTGGCACTGTCATGGATCACAGTATGGAGGACATTTTGGAAGTGAGCTAACAGCCACAAGAGTCCTCCAATGTGGCTTTGATGAGCGGATAATTTATACGCTTTTTGGCATTGTTTTTAGTATGTTTTTAGTATGATTTAGTTAGTTTTTAGTATATTTTTATTAGTTTTTAATTAAAATTTACTTTTCTGGACTTTACTATGAGTTTGTGTGTTTTTCTGTGATTTCAGGTATTTTCTGGCTGAAATTGAGGGACCTGAGCAAAAATCTGATTCAGAGGCTGAAAAGGACTGTAGATGCTGTTGGATTCTGACCTCCCTGCACTCGAAGTGGATTTTCTGGAGCTACAGAAGCCCAATTGGCGCGCTCTCAATGGCGTTGGAAAGTAGACATCCTGGGCTTTCCAGCAATGTATAATAGTCTATCTTTGCCCGAGATTTGATGGCCCAAACCGGCGTTACAAATCAGCTTCAAAATTCCCAGCGTTTAACGCTGGAACTGGCATAAAAATTGGAGTTAAACGCCCAAACTGGCATAAAAGCTGGCGTTTAACTCCAGGAAGAGTCTCTACACGAAAATGCTTCAATGCTCAGCCCAAGCACACACCAAGAGGGCCCGGAAATGGATTTTTCTGTCATTTACTCATTTCTGTAAACCCTAGATCACTAGTTCACTATTAATAAGATCTTTTGACATTGTATCTGTACCTTGATGAGCGGATAATTTGTACACTTTTTGGCATTGTTTTTAGTATGTTTTTGGTATGATCTAGTTAGTTTTTAGTATATTTTTATTAGTTTTTAATTAAAACTCACTTTTCTGGACTTTACTATGAGTTTGTGTGTTTTTCTGTGATTTCAGGTATTTTCTGGCTGAAATTGAGGGATCTGAGCAAAAATCTGATCCAGAGACTCAAAAGGACTGCAGATGCTGTTGGATTCTGACCTCCCTGCACTCGAAGCGGATTTTCTGGAGCTACAGAAGCCCAATTGGCGCGCTCTCAACGGCGTTGGAAAGTAGACATCCTGGGCTTTCCAGCAATATATGATAGTCCATACTTTGCCCAAGATTTGACGGCCCAAACCGGCGTTCAAAGTCACCTCAAGAAATCCCAGCGTTAAACGCTGGAACTGGCACCCAAATGGGAGTTAAACGCCCAAACTGGCACCAAAGCTGGCGTTTAACTCCAAGAAGAGTCTCTGCACGAAAAATACTTCATTGCTCAGCCCAAGCACACACCAAGTGGGCCCGGAAGTGGATTTTTATGTCATTTACTCATTTCTGTACACCTTAGGCTACTAGTTTTCTGTACACCTTGTACCATAGGCACCATGACCTTCAAGAAGGCCTTGTGTGACTTAGGGTCAAGTGTAAACCTCATGCCCCTCTCTGTAATGGAGAAATTAGGGATCTTTGAGGTGCAAGCTGCAAAAGTCTCACTAGAGATGGCAGACAACTCAAGAAAACAAGCCTATGGACTTGTAGAGAATGTTTTGGTAAAATTTGAAGACCATTACATCCCTACTGATTTCATAGTCCTAGAGACTGGGAAGTACATGGATGAATCCATCATCCTTGGCAGACCCTTCCTAGCCACAGCAAAGGCTGTGATTGATGTTGATAGAAGAGAGCTAATCATTCAAGTGAATGAAGAATCCTTTGTGTTTAAGGCTCAAGGATATCCCTCTGTCATCATGGAGAGGAAGCATGAAGAGCTTCTCTCAAAACAGAGCCAAGCAGAGCCCCCACAGTCAAACTCTAAGTTTGGTGTTGGGAGGCCACAACCAAACTCTAAGTTTGGTGTTGAACCCCCACATTCAAACTCTAAGTTTGGTGTTGGGAGGTTCCAACACGGTTCTGAGTATTTCTGAGGCTCCATGAGAGTCCTCTGTCAAGCTAATGACATTAAAGAAGCGCTTGTTGGGAGGCAACCCAATGTTTTATAGTTAACTATTTTCTTTTGTTATTTTATTTTTTTTGTAGGTTGATGATCATAAGAAGTCACAAAAACAATGAAAAAAGCAAAAACAGAATGAAAAACAGGAAGAAAAACAGCACACCCTGGAGGAAGATGCTGCTGGCGTTTAAACGCCAGTAAGCCTAGCAGTTGGGCGTTTAACGCCCAGTCTGGCACCATTCTGGGCGTTTAACGCCAGAAAGGGGCACCAGACTGGCGTTAAACGCCAGAAAAGGGCTAAAACCTGGCGTTAAACGCCAGGAATGGGCACCAGCCCGGCGTTTAACACCAGAAATGGCTCAAAACGTAAATTTTGATGCCAATTGGTGCAGGGATGACTTTTCCTTGACACCACAGGATCTGTGGACCCCACAGGACCTCCACCCACCCCACCATCACTCTCTCTCTTCTTCCCCCATTCACCAATCACCTCAACACCTCTTTCCCAAAAACCCTTCACCTATCAAATCCCATCTTTCTCTTCACCACTCACATCCATCCTTCATAAATCCCCACCAACCTCACCCTTCAAATTCAAACCACTTTCCCTCCCAAACCCACCCATTATGGCCGAACCATTACCCCCTCTCTCCTATATATACCCTTCTTCAAACCTTCATTTTCACACAACCTAAACACCACCATCTCCCTCTTCTTCATTTCTTCTTCTTCTACTCTTTTCTTTCTTCTTTTGCTCGAGGACGAGCAAACATTTTAAGTTTGGTGTGGTAAAAGCGTTGCTTTTTCATTTTTCCATAACCATTATGGCATCCAAGGCCGGAGAAACCTCTAGAAAGAGGAAAGGGAAGGCAAAAGCTTCCACCTCCGAGTCATGGGAGATGGATAGATTCCTCTCAAGGGTGCATCAAGTCCACTTCTATGAAGTTGTGGCCTTGAAGAAGGTGATCCCCGAGGTCCCCTTTTCACTCAAAAAGGGTGAATATCTGGAGATCCGCCATGAGATCCGAAGAAGAGGTTGGGAAGTGCTTACCAACCCCATTCAACAAGTCGGAATCTTGATGGTTCAAGAGTTCTATGCTAATGCATGGATCACCAAGAACCATGACCAAAGTGTGAACCCGAATCCAAAGAATTATCTCACTATGGTTCGGGGGAAATACTTGGATTTTAGTCCGGAAAGTGTGAGGGTGGCGTTCAACTTGTCTATGATGCAAGGAGATGAACATCCTTACACAAGAATGGTCAACTTTGATCAAAGGTTGGACCAAGTCCTCACAATCATATGTGAAGAGGGCGCACAATGGAAGCAAGATTCAAGAGGAAAGCCGGTTCAATTGAGAAGGCATGACCTCAAGCCCGTGGCTAGAGGATGGTTAGAGTTCATACAACGCTCAATCATTCCCACTAGCAACCGGTCCGAAGTTACCATAGACCGGGCTATCATGATCCATAGCATCATGATTGGAGAAGAAATAGAGGTTCATGAGGTTATAGCCCAAGAACTCTATAAGGTGGCGGACAAGACCTCCACCTTGGCAAGGTTAGCCTTTCCTCATCTCATCTGTCACCTCTGCTATTCAGTTGGAGTTGACATAGAAGGAGATACCCCTATTGATGAGGACAAGCCCATCACCAAGAAAAGGATGGAGCACACAAGAGACCCCTCTCATCAAGAAATCCCTGAGATGCCTCAAGGGATGCACTTTCCTCCACAAGACTATTGGGAGCAAGTAAACACCTCCCTAGGAGAACTAAGTTCCAACATGGGACAACTAAGGGTGGAGCATCAAGAACACTCCATTCTCCTCCATGAAATTAGAGAAGATCAAAGAATCATGAGAGAGGAGCAACAAAGACAAGGAAGAGACATTGAGGAGCTCAAGCACTCCATAGGATCTTCAAGAGGAAGAAAGAGCCGCCATCACTAAGGTGGACCCGTTCCTTGATTTCCTTGTTCTTTATTCTTCTGTTTTTCGAATTTTATGCTTATGTTTATCCATGTTTGTGTCTTGTGATCATTAGTGTCTTAGTGTCTATGCCTTAAAGTTATGAATGTCCTATGAGTCCATCACCTTTCTTGAAAACGTGCTTAATTGAAAAGGAAGGAATTGCATGAATTCTGAATTTTATAATAGTTTAATTATGTTGATGTGGTGGCAGTACTTTTGTCTTCTGAATGTATGCTTGAACAGTGCATATGTCTTTTGAATTTGTGGTTCATGAATGTTGGCTCTTGAAAGAATGATGAAAAGGGAGACATGTTACTGAGAATCCGAAAAATCAATAAAATAATTCTTGAAGCAAGAAAAAGCAGTGAATACAAAAAAAAAAAAAGAACCGAAAAAAATCGAAAAAAAAGAGAAAAGAAGAAAGAAAAAGAAATAAGAGTTGTGATCCAAGGCAAATAAGAGTGTGCTTAAGAACCCTGGACACCTCTAATTGGGGACTTTAGCAAAGCTGAGTCACAATCTGAAAAGGTTCACCCAATTATGTGTCTGTGGCATGTATGTATCCGGTGGTAATACTGGAAGACAGAGTGCTTTGGGCCACAGCCAAGACTCAATAAATAGCTATGTTCAAGAATCATCATACTTTACTAGGAGAATCATTAACACTATCTGGATTCTAAGTTCCTAAAGAAGCCAATCATTCTGAATTTCAAAGGATAGAGTGAGATGCCAAAACTATTCAGAGGCAAAAAGTTAAAAGCCCCGCTCATCTAATTAATACTGATCTTCATAGATGTTTTTGGAGTTCATTGCATATTCTCTTCTTTTTATCTTATTTGATCTTCAGTTGCTTGGGGACAAGCAACAATTTAAGTTTGGTGTTGTGATGAGCGGATAATTTGTACACTTTTTGGCATTGTTTTTAGTATGTTTTTGGTATGATCTAGTTAGTTTTTAGTATATTTTTATTAGTTTTTAATTAAAACTCACTTTCTGGACTTTACTATGAGTTTGTGTGTTTTTCTGTGATTTCAGGTATTTTCTGGCTGAAATGAGGATCTGAGCAAAAATCTGATCCAGAGACTCAAAAGGACTGCAGATGCTGTTGGATTCTGACCTCCCTGCACTCGAAGCGGATTTTCTGGAGCTACAGAAGCCCAATTGGCGCGCTCTCAACGGCTTTGGAAAGTAGACATCCTGGGCTTTCCAGCAATATATGATAGTCCATACTTTTCCCAAGATTTGATGGCCCAAACCGGCGTTCAAAGTCACCTCAAGAAATCCCAGCGTTAAACGCTGGAACTGGCACCCAAATGGGAGTTAAACGCCCAAACTGGCACCAAAGCTGGCGTTTAACTCCAAGAAGAGTCTCTGCACGAAAAATGCTTCATTGCTCAGCCCAAGCACACACCAAGTGGGCCCAGAAGTGGATTTTTATGTCATTTACTCATTTCTGTACACCTTAGGCTACTAGTTTTCTATAAGTAGGACCTTTTACTATTGTATTAAGGATCTTCGGATCTTTGGAACCTTTTTCTTTAGATCTTTTGATCACCTTGGGAGGCTGGCCATTCGGCCATGCCTAGACCTTGTTCTTATGTATTTTCAACGGTGGAGTTTCTACACACCATAGATTAAGGTGTGGAGCTCTGCTGTACCTCGAGTATTAATGCAATTACTATTGTTCTTCTATTCAATTCCGCTTGTTCTTTGTCCAAGATATCACTTGTTCTTCAACTTGATGAAGGTGATGATTGACCCCCATCACCATTCTCACCCATGAACAAGGTGACTGACAACCACTCTTGTTCTACAAGCATCTGAGGCTTAGTGAATATCTCTTGGATTCCTGATTGCACGATGCATGGTTGATCGCCTGACAACCGAGTGCTCGCCTGACAAACGAGC
This sequence comes from Arachis stenosperma, assembly GCF_014773155.1. Lineage (NCBI taxonomy): Eukaryota > Viridiplantae > Streptophyta > Magnoliopsida > Fabales > Fabaceae > Arachis > Arachis stenosperma. The sequence continues at coordinate 24,878,227 of NC_080383.1, read as the reverse complement.
CAACCATTCCGTGAGATCAGAGTCTTCGTGGTATAGGCGAGAACTGATGGCAGCATTCAAGAGAATCCGGAAGGTCTAACCTTGTCTGTGGTATTCTGAGTAGGATTCAATGACTGAATGACTGTGACGTGCTTCAAACTCCTGAGGGCGGGGCGTTAGTGACAGACGCCAAAAGAATCACTGGATTCTATTCCGGTCTGATTGAGAACCGACAGATGAATTCCGCTATGCTGTGACCAGAGCATATGCAATCGTTTTCAATGAGAGGATGGGAGGTAGCCATGACAATGGTGAAACCCTACATAAGCTTGCCATGGAAAGGAGTAAGAAGGATTGGATGAAGGCAGTAGGAAAGCAGAGACGGAAGGGAAGGCATCTTCATGCGCTTATCTGAAGTTCCTACCAATGAATTACATAAGTATCACTATCTTTATCTTTTATGTATTTTCGTTCATCATCATATACATTTGAGTTTGCCTGACTAAGATTTACAAGATGACCATAGCTTGCTTCAATACTAACAATCTCCGTGGGATCGACCCTTACTCGCGTAAGGTTTATTACTTGGACGACCCAGTGCACTTGCTGGTTAGTTGTGCGAAGTTGTGTAATGCCATGGTATTGAGCTACCACGTTTTTGGAGCCATTACCGGGGATTATGAGAGTTGTGAAAAAGTATTGTTCACAATTTCGCGCACCAAGTTTTTGGCGCCGTTGCCGGGGATTGTTCAAGTTTTGAGCAAGCTTTTGGTAACAATGCCTGGGATTGTTCTAGTTTGGACAACTGACGGTTCATCTTGTAGTTTAGATTAGGTATTTTTTTCGAAATTCTTGAAGATGACTTCTAGAGTTTCATGATGATTTGTTGAAATCTGGCTGGCTGAGAAGCCATGTCTAATCTGATTGGACCGAGGTTTCAACTTATCACCACAAGAGCTTGTTGATTTTCATCAATTTTGCTTTTGGAGCAGTGATCTGCTAAGGCTTGCCTGACCTTTGGTCATGTCTAGTGTTCTGGACCGAAGCTTTCTTTGAAAGCTTGGCTGGCTGTGAAGCCATGTCTAATTCCTGGACCGGAGTCTTAGACTAGCATTGCACTGATTCCTGGAATTCTCATTAAGAATTTTGATATCTTTCTCCACTTAATTTTCGAAAAATACAAAAAAAAAATTAATTACAAAATCATAAAAACCAAAAATATTTGATGTTTCTTGCTTAAGTCTAGTGTCTCATCTTAAGTTTGGTGTCAATTCATATTCATTCATGATCTTAAGAAAGTATTCTTGATGTGTGTTCTCATATGCATTCTCATATAGTTAGTGTCAGTAGTATACAAACTGCTAAGTTTGGTGTCCTGCATGCATTGTTGTTTGGTTCCAGTTACATTTTGATTGTTCTTTATTATTAAAATCCAAAAATATTTTTAATTTGTGTCTTTTCAAGTCAATGATAACCAGAATTGAAGATTCAGAACATACTGCAGAGGAATTATACAGAAAAAGCTAAGCTTCAAAAATGCCCAGTGAAGAAGACAGACTGGCGTTTAAACGCCAGCCAGGGTACCTGGTTGGGCGTTTAACGCCCAAAAAGGGTGCATTTGGGCGTTAAACGCCAGAATGTATACCATTCTGGGCGTTTAACGCCAGGATGGTGCTAAGGGGAAGATTTTGTTTTCAAAATCATTTTTTTTTCAAGTTTTCAAAGTTTTTCAAAATCAAATCTTTTTCAAATCATATCTTTTCAATCAAATGTTTTTCAAAATCAATTTCTTTCCTTTTTCAAGGATACCTCCTAACAATTAATGATTTGATTGAACATCTCAAATTTGTTACCTTTTCTGTGAGAAAGGTTTAATGTTTGAATCATATCTTTTCTTGTTAGGCAAGTCACTATTTTCAAATCAATCTTTTAAAATTACTTTCAAAAACATATCTTTTAAAATTGTTTTCAAATCATATCTCAATCACATTTTTTTAAACCAATCATATCTTCTCAACCACATCTTCTTCAAAATAGTCTTCAATCAAATCTTTTAACTTCTAATTTCAAATCTTTTTCAAAATCACTGATTTCTTTTCCACTTTCAATTTTCGAAAATTATCAACATCTTTTTAATTGAATTTTCGAAAATTCTCTTCCCTCCTTTCCACATCCTTCTATTTATGGAGTACCACTCCTTCTCAATGCACAATTCGAACCTTATCTAATTAAAGTTCGAATTCTTCTTCTCCTTCTTCTTTCTATTTCTCTTTTCCTCTGACACTTCAAGGAATCTCTATACTGTGACATAGAGGATTCCACATTTTCTTTTTCTCTTCTCTTTCTTATGAGCAGGAACAAAGACAAAGGCATTCTTGTTGAAGCTGACCCTGAACCTGAGAGAACCTTGAAGCGAAAGCTAAAAAAAAAAAAAAGCTAAAGCACAACTCTCTGTTGAGGACCTGACCGAATTCTTCAAAGAAGAAGAACACATGGCAGCCGAAAACAACAACAATGCCAACAATGCAAGGAAGGTGCTGGGTGACTTTACTGCACCTACTCCTGATTTTTATGGGAGAAGCATCTATATCCCTGCCATTGGAGCAAACAACTTTGAGCTTAAGCCTCAATTAGTTTCTCTAATGCAACAGAATTGCAAGTTCCATGGACTTCCAATGGAAGATCCTCATCAGTTTTTAGCTGAGTTCTTGCAAATCTGTGACACAGTCAAGACTAATGGGGTTGACCCTGAGGTCTATAGACTGATGCTATTCCCTTTTGCTGTAAGAGACAGAGCTAGAATATGGTTGGACTCTCAACCTAAAGAAAGCCTGGACTCTTGGGAAAAGCTAGTCAATGCCTTCTTGGCAAAGTTCTTTCCACCACAAAGATGGAGTAAGCTTAGAGTGGAAGTCCAAACCTTCAGACAGAAGGATGGAGAATCCCTCTATGAAGCTTGGAAAGATACAAACAATTAATCAGAAAGTGTCCTTCTGACATGCTTTCTGAATGGAGCATCATAGGTATTTTCTATGATGGCCTCTCTGAACTATCCAAGATGTCTTTGGATAGCTCTGCTGGAGGATCTCTTTATCTGAAGAAGACGCCTACAGAGGCTCAAGAACTAATTGAAATGGTTGCAAATAACCAATTCATGTACACTTCTGAAAGGAATCTTGTGAACAATGGGACTAGTCAGAAGAAAGGAGTTCTTGAGATTGACACTCTGAATGCCATACTGGCTCAGAACAAGATATTGACCCAACAAGTCAATCTAATTTCTCAAAGTCTGTCCGGAATGCAAAATGCACCTGGCAGTACTAAGGAAGCTTCATCTGAGGAAGAAGCTTATGATCCTGAGAACCCTTCAATGGAAGAGGTGAATTACCTAGGAGAACCCTATGGAAACAACCTATAATTCTTCATAGAGAAATCACCAAATTTCTCATGGAAGAATCAAGAGAGACCTCAACAAGGTTTCAATAACAATAATGGGGGAAGAAACAGGCTTGGCAGTAACAAGCCTTTTCCATCATCTTCTCAGCAACAGACAGAGAGTTCTAAGCAGAATACTTCTGACTTAGCAACAATGGTCTCTGATCTAATCAAGACCACTCAAAGTTTCATGACTGAAACAAGGTCCTCCATTAGGAATTTGGAAGGACAAGTGGGTCAGCTGAGTAAGAAAGTTACTGAACTCCCTCCTAGTACTCTCCCAAGCAATACAGAAGAAAATCCAAAAGGAGAGTGCAAAGCCATAAACATGGCCGAATATGGAGAGGAAGGAAAGGAGGTGGATGCCACTGAGGAAGACCTCAATGGGCGTGCACCAACCTCCTCTGAGTTCCCCAATGAGGAACCATGGGAATCTGAGGCTCAAAATGAGACCATAGAGATTCCATTGGAATTACTTCTGCCATTCATGAGCTCTGATGAGTATTCTTCCTCTGAAGAGGATGAGTATACTACTGAAGAGCAAGTTGCTAAATACCTTGGAGCAATCATGAAGTTAAATGACAAGTTATTTGGAAATGAGACTTGGGAGGATGAACCCCCTTTGCTCACCAAAGAACTGGATGACTTGTCTAGGCAGAAACTGCCTCAAAAGAGGCAGGATCCTGGGAAGTTTTCTATACCTTGTACCATAGGCACCATGACCTTCAAGAAGGCCTTGTGTGACTTAGGGTCAAGTGTAAACCTCATGCCCCTCTCTGTAATGGAGAAATTAGGGATCTTTGAGGTGCAAGCTGCAAAAGTCTCACTAGAGATGGCAGACAACTCAAGAAAACAAGCCTATGGACTTGTAGAGAATGTTTTGGTAAAAGTTAAAGACCATTACATCCCTACTAATTTCATAGTCCTAGAGACTGGGAAGTACATGGATGAATCCATCATCCTTGGCAGACCCTTCCTAGCCACAGCAAAGGCTGTGATTGATGTTGATAGAGGAGAGCTAATCATTCAAGTGAATGAAGAATCCTTTGTGTTTAAGGCTCAAGGATATCCCTCTGTCATCATGGAGAGGAAGCATGAAGAGCTTCTCTCAAAACAGAGCCAAGCAGAGCCCCCACAGTCAAACTCTAAGTTTGGTGTTGGGAGGCCACAACCAAACTCTAAGTTTGGTGTTGAACCCCCACATTCAAACTCTAAGTTTGGTGTTGGGAGGTTCCAACACGGTTCTGAGTATTTCTGAGGCTCCATGAGAGTCCTCTGTCAAGCTCATGACATTAAAGAAGCGCTTGTTGGGAGGCAACCCAATGTTTTATAGTTAACTATTTTCTTTTGTTATTTTATTTTTTTTGTAGGTTGATGATCATAAGAAGTCACAAAAACAATGAAAAAAGCAAAAACAGGAAGAAAAACAGCACACCCTGGAGGAAGATGCTGCTGGCGTTTAAACGCCAGTAAGCCTAGCAGTTGGGCGTTTAACGCCCAGTCTGGCACCATTCTGGGCGTTTAACGCCAGAAAGGGGCACCAGACTGGCGTTAAACGCCAGAAAAGGGCTAGAACCTGGCGTTAAACGCCAGGAATGGGCACCAGCCCGGCGTTTAACGCCAGAAATGGCTCAAAACGTAAATTTTGATGCCAATTGGTGCAGGGATGACTTTTCCTTGACACCACAGGATCTGTGGACCCCACAGGACCTCCACCCACCCCACCATCACTCTCTCTCTTCTTCCCCCATTCACCAATCACCTCAACACCTCTTCCCCAAAAACCCTTCACCTATCAAATCCCATCTTTCTCTTCACCACTCACATCCATCCTTCATAAATCCCCACCAACCTCACCCTTCAAATTCAAACCACTTTCCCTCCCAAACCCACCCATTATGGCCGAACCATTACCCCCCTCTCTCCTATATATACCCTTCTTCAAACCTTCATTTTCACACAACCTAAACACCACCATCTCCCTCTTCTTCATTTCTTCTTCTTCTACTCTTTTCTTTCTTCTTTTGCTCGAGGACGAGCAAACATTTTAAGTTTGGTGTGGTAAAAGCGTTGCTTTTTCATTTTTCCATAACCATTATGGCATCCAAGGCCGGAGAAACCTCTAGAAAGAGGAAAGGGAAGGCAAAAGCTTCCACCTCCGAGTCATGGGAGATGGATAGATTCCTCTCAAGGGTGCATCAAGTCCACTTCTATGAAGTTGTGGCCTTGAAGAAGGTGATCCCCGAGGTCCCCTTTTCACTCAAAAAGGGTGAATATCCGGAGATCCGCCATGAGATCCGAAGAAGAGGTTGGGAAGTGCTTACCAACCCCATTCAACAAGTCGGAATCTTGATGGTTCAAGAGTTCTATGCTAATGCATGGATCACCAAGAACCATGACCAAAGTGTGAACCCGAATCCAAAGAATTATCTCACTATGGTTCGGGGGAAATACTTGGATTTTAGTCCGGAAAGTGTGAGGGTGGCGTTCAACTTGTCTATGATGCAAGGAGATGAACATCCTTACACAAGAAGGGTCAACTTTGATCAAAGGTTGGACCAAGTCCTCACAATCATATGTGAAGAGGGCGCACAATGGAAGCAAGATTCAAGAGGAAAGCCGTTCAATGAGAAGGCATGACCTCAAGCCCGTGGCTAGAGGATGGTTAGAGTTCATACAACGCTCATCATTCCCACTAGCAACCGGTCCGAAGTTACCATAGACCGGGCTATCATGATCCATAGCATCATGATTGGAGAAGAAATAGAGGTTCATGAGGTTATAGCCCAAGAACTCTATAAGGTGGCGGACAAGACCTCCACCTTGGCAAGGTTAGCCTTTCCTCATCTCATCTGTCACCTCTGCTATTCAGTTGGAGTTGACATAGAAGGAGATACCCCTATTGATGAGGACAAGCCCATCACCAAGAAAAGGATGGAGCACACAAGAGACCCCTCTCATCAAGAAATCCCTGAGATGCCTCAAGGGATGCACTTTCCTCCACAAGACTATTGGGAGCAAGTAAACACCTCCCTAGGAGAACTAATTCCAACATGGGACAACTAAGGGTGGAGCATCAAGAACACTCCATTCTCCTCCATGAAATTAGAGAAGATCAAAGAATCATGAGAGAGGAGCAACAAAGACAAGGAAGAGACATTGAGGAGCTCAAGCACTCCATAGGATCTTCAAGAGGAAGAAAGAGCCGCCATCACTAAGGTGGACCCGTTCCTTGATTTCCTTGTTCTTTATTCTTCTGTTTTTTCGAATTTTATGCTTATGTTTATCCATGTTTCTGTCTTGTGATCATTAGTGTCTTAGTGTCTATGCCTTAAAGTTATGAATGTCCTATGAGTCCATCACCTTTCTTGAAAACGTGCTTAATTGAAAAGGAAGGAATTGCATGAATTCTGAATTTTATAATAGTTTAATTATGTTGATGTGGTGCAGTACTTTTGTCTTCTGAATGTATGCTTGAACAGTGCATATGTCTTTTGAATTTGTGGTTCATGAATGTTGGCTCTTGAAAGAATGATGAAAAGGGAGACATGTTACTGAGAATCCGAAAAATCAATAAAAATTCTTGAAGCAAGAAAAGCAGTGAATACAAAAAAAAAAAAGAACCGAAAAAAATCGAAAAAAAAAAGAGAAAAGAAGAAAGAAAAAGAAATAAGAGTTGTGATCCAAGGCAAATAAGAGTGTGCTTAAGAACCCTGGACACCTCTAATTGGGGACTTTAGCAAAGCTGAGTCACAATCTGAAAAGGTTCACCCAATTATGTGTCTGTGGCATGTATGTATCCGGTGGTAATACTGGAAGACAGAGTGCTTTGGGCCACAGCCAAGACTCAATAAATAGCTATGTTCAAGAATCATCATACTTTACTAGGAGAATCATTAACACTATCTGGATTCTAAGTTCCTAAAGAAGCCAATCATTCTGAATTTCAAAGGATAGAGTGAGATGCCAAAACTATTCAGAGGCAAAAAGTTAAAAGCCCCGCTCATCTAATTAATACTGATCTTCATAGATGTTTTTGGAGTTCATTGCATATTCTCTTCTTTTTATCTTATTTGATCTTCAGTTGCTTGGGGACAAGCAACAATTTAAGTTTGGTGTTGTGATGAGCGGATAATTTGTACACTTTTTGGCATTGTTTTTAGTATGTTTTTGGTATGATCTAGTTAGTTTTTAGTATATTTTTATTAGTTTTTAATTAAAACTCACTTTTCTGGACTTTACTATGAGTTTGTGTGTTTTTCTGTGATTTCAGGTATTTTCTGGCTGAAATTGAGGGATCTGAGCAAAAATCTGATCCAGAGACTCAAAAGGACTGCAGATGCTGTTGGATTCTGACCTCCCTGCACTCGAAGCGGATTTTCTGGAGCTACAGAAGCCCAATTGGCGCGCTCTCAACGGCGTTGGAAAGTAGACATCCTGGGCTTTCCAGCAATATATGATAGTCCATACTTTGCCCAAGATTTGATGGCCCAAACGGGCATTCAAAGTCACCTCAAGAAATCCCAGCGTTAAACGCTGGAACTGGCACCCAAATGGGAGTTAAACGCCCAAACTGGCACCAAAGCTGGCATTTAACTCCAAGAAGAGTCTCTGCACGAAAAATGCTTCATTGCTCAGCCCAAGCACACACCAAGTGGGCCCGGAAGTGGATTTTTATGTCATTTACTCATTTCTGTACACCTTAGGCTACTAGTTTTCTATAAGTAGGACCTTTTACTATTGTATTAAGGATCTTCGGATCTTTGGAACCTTTTTCTTTAGATCTTTTGATCACCTTGGGAGGCTGGCCATTCGGCCATGCCTAGACCTTGTTCTTATGTATTTTCAACGGTGGAGTTTCTACACACCATAGATTAAGGTGTGGAGCTCTGCTGTACCTCGAGTATTAATGCAATTACTATTGTTCTTCTATTCAATTCTGCTTGTTCTTTGTCCAAGATATCACTTGTTCTTCAACTTGATGAAGGTGATGATTGACGCCCATCACCATTCTCACCCATGAACAAGGTGACTGACAACCACTCTTGTTCTACAAGCATCTGAGGCTTAGTGAATATCTCTTGGATTCCTGATTGCACGATGCATGGTTGATCGCCTGACAACCGAGTGCTCGCCTGACAAACGAGCCAACCATTCCGTGAGATCAGAGTCTTCGTGGTATAGGCGAGAACTGATGGCAGCATTCAAGAGAATCCGGAAGGTCTAACCTTGTCTGTGGTATTCTGAGTAGGATTCAATGACTGAATGACTGTGACGTGCTTCAAACTCCTGAGGGCGGGGCGTTAGTGACAGACGCCAAAAGAATCACTGGATTCTATTCCGGTCTGATTGAGAACCGACAGATGAATTCCGCTATGCTGTGACCAGAGCATATGCAATCGTTTTCAATGAGAGGATGGGAGGTAGCCACTGACAATGGTGAAACCCTACATAAGCTTGCCATGGAAAGGAGTAAGAAGGATTGGATGAAGGCAGTAGGAAAGCAGAGAGACGGAAGGGAAGGCATCTTCATGCGCTTATCTGAAGTTCCTACCAATGAATTACATAAGTATCACTATCTTTATCTTTTATGTTATTTTCGTTCATCATCATATACATTTGAGTTTGCCTGACTAAGATTTACAAGATGACCATAGCTTGCTTCAATACTAACAATCTCCGTGGGATCGACCCTTACTCGCGTAAGGTTTATTACTTGGACGACCCAGTGCACTTGCTGGTTAGTTGTGCGAAGTTGTGTAATGCCATGGTATTGAGCTACCACGTTTTTGGAGCCATTACCAGGGATTATGAGAGTTGTGAAAAAGTATTGTTCACAATTTCGCGCACCATACCTCATGACACTTTACACGTTTCTCATTGTATCTTCTACAGCATGAGTCTCTAAACCCCATGGTTGGGGGTGAGGAGCTCTGCTGTGTCTTGATGGATTAATGCAATTACTACTGTTTCTCATTCAATCATGCTTGCTTCCGTTCTAAGATATCACTTGTTCTTAACCCGGATGAATGTGATGATCCGTGACACTCATCATCATTCTCAACTATGAACGCGTGCCTGACAACCACCTCCGTTCTATCTTAGATTGAGTAGATATCTCTTGGATTCCTTAATCAGAATCTTCGTGGTATAAGCTAGAATTGATGGCGGCATTCAAGAGAATCCGGAAGGTCTAAACCTTGTCTGTGGTATTCTGAGTAGGATTCAATGATTGAATGACTGTGACGAGCTTCAAACTCACGATTGTGGGGCGTTAGTGACAGACGCAAAAGAATCACTGGATTCTATTCCGACATGATCGAGAACCGACAGCTGAATAGTCGTGCCGTGACAGGGTGCGTTGAACATTTTCACTGAGAGGATGGGAGGTAGCCATTGACAACGGTGAAACCCTACATACAGCTTGCCATGGAAGGAGCCTTGCGTGTTTGAAGAAGAAGACAGTAGGAAAGCAGAGGTTCAGAAGACAGAGCATCTCCAAAACCTCAACCTGTTCCCCATTACTGCAAAGCAAGTACTTATTTCATGTTCTTTTATTTTTTACAATCAACCCTGATAATTATTGATATCCTGACTAAGAGTTACAAGATAACCATAGCTTGCTTCAAGCCGACAATCTCCGTGGGATCGACCCTTACTCACGTAAGGTATTACTTAGACGACCCAGTGCACTTGCTGGTTAGTTGTGCAGGATTGCAAAAGTGTGATTGCAATTTCGTGCACCAGGCTTCTACTGGCCTACTCTCTATAAAGACTCCCGAGTGTTTGTACTTAACTGTGACAGTTGCCAAAGATCTGGCAATCTACCTCACAGTTATGCCATGCCTTAACAAGGGATCTTGGAGATTGAGTTGTTTGATGTATGGGGTATTGACTTCATGGGGCCTTTCCCACCATCATACTCAAACACTTACATTCTGGTGGCAGTGGATTATGTATCCAAATGGGTGGAAGCTATTGCAACACCCACTAATGACACTAAGACAGTGCTAAAATTCCTCTAGAAATACATCTTCAGCAGATTTGGTACCCCTAGAGTATTAATCAGTGATGGGGGCACTCAATTTCTGTAATAAATAGCTTTACTTTGCTTTGGTTCGATATGGAGTTAGCCACAGGGTGGCCACTCCATATCATCCACAGACAAATGGGCAAGCTGAAGTCTCTAAGAGAGAACTTAAAAGAATCCTGGAACGGACTGTCATTAACCGTAGAAGGGATTGGGCAAGAAGCTTGGATGATGCTCTATGGGCATACAGAACAGCATTCAAGACTCCTATAGGAACTTCTCCATAACAGCTTGTGTATGGAAAAGCCTGTCACTTGCCAGTGGAACTGGAACATAAAGCCTACTGGGCAACCAGGTTCCTAAACCTTGATGCCAAGTTAGCTGGAGAAAAACGCTTGCTCCAGTTAAATGAGCTAGAGGAATTCAGACTTAATGCTTTCGAAAATGCAAAAACTTACAAGGAGAAAGCAAAAAGATGGCATGATAAGAAACTGTCATCCAGAGTCTTTGAGCCAGGGCAGAAAGTTCTGCTATTTAATTCTAGGCTCAGATTATTCCCCGGGAAATTGAAATCCCGGTAGAGAGGACCATATGTGATTACAAGTGTGTCACCATATGGATACGTAGAGCTTCAGGATAATGATTCCAACAAAAAGTTCATTGTTAATGGACAGAGAGTCAAACACTATCTTGAAAGCAATTTTGAGCAAGAATGCTCAAAACTGAGACTTGATTAAAGCTCAGTAATAGTCCAGCTAAAGACAATAAAGAAGCGCTTGCTGGGAGGCAACCCAGCTATTTACAAAGTTTATTTGTTAATTAATTAATTTTTACAGGTATATGTCAAGTATCTTCAAGGTAAAATAGCAATTGCTTGAGTTCACAGAGTTATAGAAGGATTCAAAGGATAAAAACAGAAAATGGTAGCTCACTGGTGTGAAAACGCCAGTAAAAGCTGTTTTGGGCGTTAAATGCCCAAAAGAAGCACCTTCTGGGCGTTGAACGCCAGAAAGAAGCACCTTCTGGGCGTTCAACGCCAGATTTACAGTGTCCTGGGCGTTCAGAAAAACGCCCAGTGACAATGGAGTTCCTGGCGTTCAACGTCAGAAAGAAGCAACAGCTGGGCGTTGAACGCCCAGGAGAAGCTGCACATGGGCGTTAAACGCCCAAAACATGCAGTGTTTGGGCGTTTAACGCCAGGATGTTGGGGAGGAGGTAAATTCGTTTCTACTTCACAATTTTTTAATTTTTTAAGTTTCAATTCATGATTTCTTGCATAAACATGTTACAAACTCTCATCCTTCAATTCCAAAAATTTTAATCCTAATTTCTAAAATCCCTTTTTCAAAAATATCAAATGTATCTTAATCCATAAACACAAATCTTTTTCCAATCCAATCCAACTCTTTCTCAAATCATTTTCAAAACTCATCTATCTTTTTGAATTCTTTTCAAATCCTTTTTAATTTCTTCTCATATCTTTTTCAACTCATCATATCTTTTGAATTTCGAAATTGCCTCTCCCTCTATTCCTCTCCTTTCCTTTCTTTTGCTTGAGGACAAACAAACCTCTAAGTTTGGTGTGATTTGCCATGATTACTGAGCTAAAACTCATCAAGATCATGGCACCTAAGGGAACAGGAAGAGCAAGGATGTGACTTGAAGGAACTGAAGCGTCAGAAATTATCTCTTGAAGGATCAAGCACCCCACAAAGTAGAGGAACACCCACTTCCCAAAATAAAAGTTGTTGAGTCCTAATCTTTGCCTTAACTCTGTGATAACTGCTCTTATTATGAATTTACCTTAGAAGTTATATATTAGTAGTAGTAATTAGTATCTCTATTTTAATTTTATCTCCAATTAAGCTATAATTTATTTTTCTCATCATCATCAAACATGAATAAAATAGTAGATTTTTAGAATAAAGAGGCAATATTTTTTCGAGTTCTTAATAAGGAAAATTCTAATTATTTATATGTGGTGGCAATACTTTTTGTCTTCTGAATGAATGCCTGAACAGTGCATATTTTTGATATTGAATTTTATGAATGTTAAAATTGTTGGCTCCTGAAAGAATGATGAACAAGAGAAATGTTATTGATGATCTGAAAAATCATGAAATTGATTCTTGAAGCAAGAAAAAGCAGTGAAAAACAAGCTTGCGAAAAAAAATGAAAAGTCAGTAATTTGCGAAAAAAAAAGCAAAAGAGGTAGAAAAAGCCAATAGCCCTTTAAACCAAAAGGCAAGGGTGAAAAGGATCCAAAGCTTTGAGCATCAATGGATAGGAGGGCCCAAGGAAATAAATCCAGGCCTAAGCGGCTAAATCAAGCTGTCCCTAACCATGTGTTTGTGGCATGCAGGTCCAAGTGAAAAGCTTGAGACTGAGTGGTTAAAGTCGTGATCCAAAGCAAAAGAGTGTGCTTAAGAACTCTGGACACCTCTAATTGGAGACTCTAGCAAAGCTAAGTCACAATCTAAAAAGGTTCACCCAGTTATGTGTCTGTGGCATTTATGTATCCGGTGGTAATACTGGAAAACAAAGTGCTTAGGGCCACGGCCAAGACTCATAAAGTAGCTGTGTTCAAGAGTCAACATACTAAACTAGGAGAATCAATAATACTATCTGAATTCTGAGTTCCTATGGATGCCAATCATTCTGAATTTCAAAGGATAAAGTGAGATGCCAAAACTGTTTGGAAGCAAAAAGCTACTAGCCCCGCTCATCTAATTAGAATCTGAGCTTCACTTAAAACTCTGAGATATTATTGTTTCTTGATTTCTTTTTATCCTCTTTTATTTATCTAGTTGCTTGGGGACAAGCAACAGTTTAAGTTTGGTGTTGTGATGAGCAGATATTTTATACGCTTTTTGGGGGTAATTTCATATAGATTTTAGTATGTTTTAGTTAGTTTTTAGTATAATTTTATTAGTTTTTAGGCAAAATTCATATTTCTAGACTTTACTATGAGTTTGTGTGTTTTTCTATAATTTCAGGTATTTTCTGGCTGAAATTGAGGGAGTTGAGCAAAAATCTGATTTAGGCTGAAAAAGGACTACTGATGCTGTTGGATTCTGACCTCCCTGCACTCGGAATAGATTTTTTGGAGCTACAGGAGTCCAATTGGCGCTCTCTCAATTGGGTTGGAAAATAGACATCCAGGGCTTTCCAGCAATATATAATAGTTCATACTTTGCGCGAAGATAGACGATGTAAACTGGCGTTCAACGCCAGTTCCATGTTGCAGTTTGTCGTTCAGCACCAGAAACAGGTTGCAAGTTGGAGTTCAATGCCAGAAATAGGTTACAACCTGACGTTCAACTCCAGAAACAGCCCAGGCACATGAGAAGCTTAAGTCTCAGCCCCAGCACACACCAAGTGGGCCCTAGAAGTGAATTTCTGCACCAATTATCTTAGTTTACTCATTTTCTGTAAACCTAGGTTACTAGTTTAGTATTTAAACAACTTTTAGAGACTTATTTTGTATCTCATGAAATTTTTAGATCTGAATTTTATACTCTTTGACAGCATAAGTCTCTAAAATCCATTGTTGGGGGTGAGGAGCTCTGCAGCGTCTCGATGAATTAATGCAATTATTTCTGTTTCTCCATTCAAACATGCGTGTTCCTATCTAAGATGTTCATTTGCGCTTCACTATGGAGAAGGTGGTGACCCGCGACACTCATCACCTTTCTCAATCCATGAACATGTGTCTGACAACCACCTCTGTTCTACATCAGATTGAATGAGTATCTCTTAGATTCCTTAATCAGAATCTTCGTGGTATAAGCTAGAATTGATGGCGGCATTCATAAGAATCCGGAAAGTCTAAACCTTGTCTGTGGTATTCTGAGTAGGACTCTGGGATTGGATGACTGTGACGAGCTTCAACTCGCGAGTGTTGGGCTTGATGACAAACGCAAAAGAATCAATTGATTCTATTCCGACATGATCGAGAACCAACAGCTAATTAGCCGTGCTGTGACAGAGCATTTGGACCATTTTCACTAAGAGGATGGGAAGTAGCCATTGACAACGGTGACATCCTACAGAGAGTTTGCCATGGAAGGAACTTTGCACTTTTGCATGAGAGGAATATTATGTTACAGGAATTCAGAAGACAAAGCATCTCCAAAACTCCAACATATTCTCCGTTATTGCACAACAAGTAATTATTTCACGCTCTTCTATGTTTAGTAATTCAAACTGATAATCATAATTGATCTTCTGACTAAGAATAATAAAATAACCATAGCTTGCTTCAAGCCAACAATCTCCGTGGGATTGACCCTTACTCACGTAAGGTATTACTTGGACGACCCAGTGCGATTGCTGGTTAGATGTGCAGATTGCAAAAGTGTGATTGCAATTTCGTGCACCACTGCCAATGTGGAGGTGCAGAGGCTGCTGATGCGATTTTTGTAGGGCTTAGAGGTGGTCTCGTGCCAAACCCTATCAGGATCAATGACTAAGGCATCGGAGCCGAGGTCGTCCCCACTAGGCTGAGATTGCTGGATCGTGGCCTCCAATTTCTGCGTGTAGTCTTCCTGTGTATCACACGTTATGATTAGGATGACAGCTAATTGGCTTTAAACCGAATCCATTTCAAACTTAATTAGAATTAATTGAAACTCATATAATGAGTCGCAGGCCGCTCATTAGCAAATCTCTCCTTGTTAGCCTTCAACGTATGGGTATACTTGAAGGTCTCCGCAAATTTTGCCTTGCTCCAACGACTTAGACTACACATATTAAAACCAACTAATAAAATAAAAAAGTAACAATTAATTCAAGTAATAATTAACAAAGATTGGCAAACTACATACCTGCCCGCTCTTGTCTTCATGAAAGTCGCCAACCCACCAGTATACTTCGACGACCTCGACGAAGTTCTGTGAGTACTGTTCGTCAGACAGCCATACTTAAAACCCCTCATCAATACTAAAATGGACATCCAGTTCCCTTTTAATATCTAGACGGAGCCAAATCATGAGGTGGTCGCACCCCTGATGAACGTTCTGCATCATCTGGTGAAGGCGCCTAGCTATCCGATGGTCGTAGATCTTCCTGATCAAGATATCATGTTCTCTATCCCACATAAATTTCTTCTACACAAAGTAATTCAACAACATTAGTTAGTTAAAATAAAATACAGTTAAAATACAGTTCAACAATATTGGGTTCCTACTGCCCACTTCTGAAACCATTACTCTATGGTCTCAGCAGGGATCTTCATGTAGCCCGGCAATAAGTTGTCGTACATGGACTTAATCACACTGGAGATCTCCTATGTACATGCATTGTTGTCTGGTACAAATCCATCAATAAAAAATTTAAGATTAGCAAACACATAAAAACACATAAAACTTAACAAATTCAATATAGATTGTGAATAAAAGACGTTAAAATGGTACTCACGCATACATGCCATTAGATCAAATTCTTATCCGTATGACAGGGAGTGGTGGAGGGGCATCTAGCTGGGATGCATCATTAGAGGAATCACCCACTGCGGTGTCTGTCGTTGGAGTTGGAAGGGGCGTAGTAGAAAGAACCATGTAGTTGGAGTTCAGGACCATGATGAACTGTTGGTCCGATGCACTCACTTGTGGCATCACAGGAGTCGACGGGGTAATCAGGGTAGAGGGCAATGACTGATAAATTCCTGGAATACCTGTGGAAACCTTTCCTCTACCACGACTACGAAACTGATTCGTGACACCTCTGCTACCTATCATCATGTCTGCAAAGAGAACACTAATTAACATTAATCAGCATATATACAACACAAATCCTTTAATATTTATATTATTTTAAAAAATTTTGGTAAAATTTTAATATATAAATAGCATTGTTTTTCTCTAAACTGGCTAATACATAGCAAGTTCTATTGTTTTTACATGCTTTAACGTGTTTTTCAAACTCTCTTCTTTTAAATTTTAGCATTTGATGTATTCTTTTTTTTTCTTTTCAAATTTTTGTCTACTAGATTTTTTTTAACATGAAACAACTCATAAATTTAATATTTTTAAATTTGATTGATTATATATTTTTATTTTAGATATTATATTTATAAAATAATCAATTCTTCTCAGGTGTGGTGTAACATTATTGGTTCTAATTGTATCAAATATTGAGATTTTATTCAATTGTTAAAAAAAAACTAAAAAAGGCATATAATAAATAAATAAATAAAGCACCCGGTAAATATGTTAAAAATGGCAATTTTATTAATTACGGATAATTGAGTATATGATATTTCTTTTAGCGGAAAAGCTCTACATCCATGTAAAAATTACATGGATAGTATCCAAGTACCTTCCACTCTATGCGTTTTTCTCCACCCACACACTCGTTTGTTTTACACACGCCTCATATAACGTATAAACGTAATCTTTATTTTGCGTGATCAACCTTTCTCAACGTAAACCTTTCCATATAATGTAAACCTTTTTTGCGTTCTTCTTCTTTTCTGCATTATGGATCTGGATTGACTTCAACGTAATTAGTTTCATCGTTCATCTTCTTCTTCGCTTTCTTCTTCAATCCGCACTTTTGATTTGAAACAATGAATGAATCAACTTTAAATTAGTTGAATGAGTGCGATTTGGATCATTCTTCTGAAACACATCAATTTGATGAGGTTTGGATTATTGAATTTTGAATCGAATTCAATAGAATAAAATTGCTAATTTTATTTGAAGTGAATTGAATGGACTGAGGTGATCTATATCTGAATTGAATTGAATTGAATTGATAATATATAATTGTGAGTAATTGTGAGTGTGAGTCATTGTGAGTAATTGTGAGTAACTTTTCGATTCGGTAATTACTAAAGAGTTGATTCACCATATGCATATGTTCGGTTCGATACGCAGAAAGGAGTCGAAAAATAATTAGACGAATATAGTGCTTAGAGTTTAGGGTTCACGGTTTATGGTTTAGGGTTCATAGTTTAGGGTTTAGGGTTTAGGGTTTAAGGTTAGGGTTTTAGGGTTTTAGGGGTTTAGGGTTTATGGTTTCAGGGTTCAGTGTTTAGGATTTTGGGTTTAGTGTTTAGAATTTAGGGTATAGTGGTTCAGGTTCAGGGTTTAGAGTTTAGAATTTAGGATTCAGGGTTTAGGGGTTCAGTGTGTTTCCAACTTTTGGTTTGCCCAGTGTATTAATATCGGTTCACCGTGTTCAAGGTTGAGGGTTGAGGGTTTAGGGTTTAGGGTTAGGGGTTTAGGGTTTAGGGGTTCAGTGTTCATGGTTTAGGGTTCAGGGTTTAGGGTTTTAGGGGTTAGGATTTTAGGGTTTTAGGGATTCAGAGTTCAGGGTTCAGGGTTTAGGATTTAGGGTTCAGGGTTTAGGGTTCAGGGTTTTAGGGGTTTAGGGGTTTAGAATTTACGGTTTAGGGTTTAGGGTTTAGGGTTTAAGGTTTTAGGATTTAAGGTTTTAGGGTTTTAGGATTTTAGGGGTTTAGGGTTTATGGGTTCAGGGTTCAGTGTTCAGGGTTCTGGTTTTAGTGTTTAGGGTTTAAGGTTTAGCCAGGGTTCAAGGTTTAAGGGTTCAGTGTATTTTCAACTTTCGGTTTGTCTAGTGTATTAATTTCGGTTCATTGTGTTCTTTTGGAGCTCGTAATGTATTGGTAAATACAGTGATTCCAATCACTGAGAATCTGGAATAAAACAACAGTCAGACAGTTCCAACAGATATATAAATTAACATCTCAGATGAGTAATCCATCTTGAATCAAATATAAATATTAACATTAACATTTAGATTAATATTCACATATATACATTTTAAGTAAGCATTTTTTGCTTTTTAAATAAGTTAAACAAAATATTGTTAATTACAAATAGTCAATCATAGTATATGTTATTTACTATCTAAATCCCCATATGTGAATTTACAATAAGGACTGGAGAGGGCAGTAAATTTACTATCATAGTATATTTTTCTTTGATGATTAAATGCTTATGACGTTTTATTCAGCACACGAATAATGTTCGGTTTAGTGGATTTGGCCATTTCAGTTCATTTCTGTTTTGCACAATTTAAAACTCTTCCTCCTCACCTTCTACTGCTTCTTCACAAGGGAGAGAAAGAGGAAAAGACAAAAAAAATACAGCAGCAATAACAATAAGATAAGGAGAAAACACGTGAAGAAAAAGGAATGCGAAAAAGAAGGAGGAGAATGAAGAGGAGGAGGAAGGCGAATCTCTGTTGCTGTTTTCGTTCGTTTCTGGTTGTTCCTTGCTAAATCTTCTCGCGATTCTTCTCTAGTAGTGGTTTTTGCAGAGAACGTGACTGAAGTTTGAGTGATTTTGAGAGAGATTCGAAGAGATGGAGCGGTTTCATATTGAGGAAGAAGTAACGTTTTTTTCATAATGAGCGCGAAGTAACAAAGGATTTTCGAGCGCGTGTTTTTACTCGTCATTAATGCGCGTGACTCTATTTAGACTTGGGCCAACTTGGTTACATGGTTACATGGATGTGTAGTAGGCTTGTTCTTTTAGTATACTAGATCTTTTCCGTTATATGTTAATATATTACATGGTGTTAATCACATACCACATGAGCAACCAGTTTGTGCCATCATCATACCACATGAGGAATCGAGTTGTGCCATCATCCTACCACAACGAATTTTTTGAAAAATTTTGTAAGTTGCAACAAGTTTCACAATCAATGATAGAGTATCACAAGGAGTTTCTATATTTGATGGATAAGGCTGATATTAAAAGGAATCCTGAGGTTCTTATGGAACGATTTTTGTTTGGATTATGCGAAGAAATTGTAGATAAAGTCCAATGTTACCGTTTCGCGACCATGGAAGATTTGGTCAAATTGACCATTGACATGGAGCAGGTGCAACAAATGATAGATCAACATAAGAAGAAGATTTCTTCTACCCCTATATTTCATTCTTCTTCAAAGCTAGAGATGGAAGAATTTTTTGAGTATGCTGTAGAGGGTGATGTGTCCTTGGAAGATTCAAAAGTGCAAAATTTCTCAACTGGGTCCTTGGAATGTGAGCAATTTGAAAAATGAGATAAAAGAAACTGAGAAGAGAGTGAGTGTTTGAGTGAAAAGAATCTATGTTTGATTGAAAGCAAGAGTTTTGAGAGAAAAAAGGAGAATAGTGAGCGAGAGGAGTCAATGAGCGAAAAAAAAACTGAGAGCAATAAACACACTTGAGAGAGATATATAGAAAGTTCTAGTTTAGACAAGAGTGCATTAGTATCATTGAATTCCACAGATTCTTTAATTTCTCATATATCTAACCATGAAATTTCTAGTATTTTTCTGACAACTTTCCAAGGTTTTGCGAATTCACTGGTCAATTATGGAGGCATTAATATGGATGAAAAGGAAGAAAGACAAATTGCACACCTTGGACAAGATGGTGAAAGTATGGTTGGAAAGATCGAACTTGTACACATGAGGGACATAGCCACATTTCAGGGGATAGAGAAGAGCCATCAAATAATAGTATTTGAACCTGAAGATTAGATTTGGATTCCTTGGAGGGAAAAAGAGCTTCTCATGCAAGACTCGAGGACGAATCTTTTTTAAGAGGGAGAGGATGATACATGGTCAGTAGGGCATTTTCGTCATCTTAGAGCTAAGGGGCGGAATGGTAATCTTATCATATTCAAGGATCTGAATACTAGAAGAATTGTGCCATGCTAGTCTTGGACATCAAGAAGACTGAGAGTCCGTCTTAAAAACAGTGGTGCTGAAAGAGAAACAATTCATAAGGCTCATTGGGCTAAGGCAGGACAACAAGAAGCCCAATAAAACTTTTCAAATTCAATAGGAGGCATAATTTTTATTAATTTTAGAATTTTAGTAATTTATTTTTAATTTGTTTTGCTGTTAGAGTTTTTTGAAAAATTTGAATTACTTCTGATTTGCTTAGTAGTATTTTTAGGGATTTTAAATTTAAATCAAATCTGATATAATATAATAAGATCAAATCTGATTTAAATTAGTTATCATATCTTTAGGATTTTAAAATTTTAAATCAAATCTGATCTAATTCAATAAGATCAAATCTGATTTAAATTAGTTATCTTATCTTTAGGAAATTTAAATTAAGTTATCTTATCTTATCTTTTAGTTAGTTTGTTAGGGGCCAATTTAAACACCTTTGGTGAGATACTTTACACAACTTTTGATGAATAAATTTCAATTATTTTTTAAGCACGTTCATTGTGTGAGAAGTAAGGTGAGTGATTTGCTTCACTTGTTGCATGAGGAAGATTGAAGGATCCAACACTAAGGTGATCTGCATGGTGGTTCTTGCATTTTTCGTCCCTCTGATCTAGCTTGTCAAGGACAAGTTCTTTGAAGGTCTAGTAGGAAAAACCATTCTGGTGACCTAGGTTGCTAAGAACAGGTTTCTTAGAGGTCTAGTAGAAAATCCCATTTATCTATCCTTTTAATTTTCTTATCAGTTCGAAAAGGGAAAAGCTATTGTTGTAGCCCCAATCGATGACAAGAGAAAGATGTTGATCTAGATGAAGAATATTTCAAAGAAGGTGATCAGGAAATGGCAAGTACCATTTCAATTATACCTAATGAGTATTTGGGAGAATATGAAGAAAATTCAAATGAGGATTATGATGTAGAGGATAAAAAGGCTTTTGCTTTCATTCGATCAGAGGATGATTTGGGGTATTTTCAAAGACCGACCGAGAAGCATAAGTCCCATCTTTGACCATTACATGTCACTACTTCTATGAGTGGTATTTGTGTTAAAAAAAGTCCTGGTCGATAGAGGGGCAGCGATTAGTTTATTGCCAGAAAGGATGTTGACAAAGATGGGAAAACATTCCAATGATCTGATCCCTACAATATTTCATTGGTTGATTATAGCGATGTATCAACTCCTGCAAAGGGCTTAGTGACTCTTCGAGTACGAGTGGGATCCTCACATCGAAACACTGTTTTTGTGGTAGTGTCTTTGAAAGCTAGCTATAATACATTATTAGGGAGAGATTGGATACCCGGTGTTGAAGCTGTACCTTTGACCATGCATTAGAGTATTTTTCTTTGGAATGATGAAGGAAAATTCAAAGTGATCAAAGCAGATTCGAGTTTATATGCGGAACAATTACATGTCGATTTTAAGGTGTATAATGAGAAATTGAAACCTCTTAATGTTGACAGTGTTCTTAATTCTTATAACTGCAAAGGCTACTTTCTAACTTCAGAAGGGCTTATTGTGAAGCTTTGTCAACTAAAGCTCGATTTTTCTCCTACTGGTTGGGAGTAGTGTTCCTTAAAGGTTGATAATTCGAAGGCATCTTGTCATGACTGAAAGTCAAGATGCTTCGAATTATTTGGTTACCTTAGAAAATTTGATTCCTC
Source organism: Arachis stenosperma (assembly GCF_014773155.1). Lineage (NCBI taxonomy): Eukaryota > Viridiplantae > Streptophyta > Magnoliopsida > Fabales > Fabaceae > Arachis > Arachis stenosperma. The sequence goes on along the minus strand of NC_080383.1, from coordinate 24,856,419 downwards.
AAATCGAATTTAGACATCATTTAGGTTCTACTACTTTCCCCTTTCGGAAAAATAATGTTATTGACCAGTCTTCTATCGATATGTCTTAAGATCTTTGTATTGAAAATGATTCGATTATTGATTTGGTTAATAATGAAGTTTTTTGTTCCTCAAATGAGCTCATAGATTTATCTTTCGATTGCATTTATGATTTGGAACCATTAGAGTTCAAAAAGTATTCAGTTAGTGATGATAATATTAAAAGAGGTTTTAAGTCTCAAGATTCTCTCGAGAAAATTAACTTAGGATATAGTAATGATGTTAGACCCACTTATATTTGTAAAAATATTAACGAGCAATTTTGAACAAGATTACTTAGTCTTTTAATTGAATATAAAGACTGCTTTTCTTGGGATTATCATGAGAAAAGGGCTTGATCATTCTTTAGTAAAATATCGATTGGCTTTGAAACCATTTGCTCGACCAGTAAAGCAAGTGCCTCGACGTTTTGCACCTAAGATCAATCTAAAGATTAAAGAAGAAATTGAAGGATTGATTAAAGCAAAGTTTATTTGAACAGCTTGTTATGTTGACTGGGTATAAAATATTATACTAGTAATGAAGAAGAATGGGAAATTGTGAGTATGTATTGATTTTCAAGATTTAAACAATGCTACTCCCAAAGATGAATATTTTATGCCTGTAGCAGATATGCTGGTCGATTCTGCAGTAGGCAATGAAATTCTAAGTTTTATGGATGGTTATTCTGGGTATAACCAAATATTTTTAGCCAAGGATGATGTATTGAAAACTGCTTTTCGATGCCCTGTGGCTTTAGGAACTTATGAATGGGTAGTATTGCCTGTTGGTTTGAAAAATGCTGGTGTGACATATCAGTGCGCTATGAATACTATTTTCCATGAGTTCATTGGAAAATTTATAGAAGTATATATCGATGATGAAATGGTTAAGTCAAATTTGATAGACCAGCATCTCGATCATTTACGGCAAGCATTTAATTCAATGCGTAAAAAGGGTTTAAAGATGAATCCTTTGAATTGTGCATTTGAAGTATCTGCAGGAAATTTTTTGAGATTTGTGGTTCAAAAGAAGGGGATTTCTATTGATCAAAATAAAGCTAAGGTAATTTTGGAGTTATCTCTGCCAACGTCGAAGAAAGAGGTACAATATTTCTTGGGGAAAGTAAATTTTCTTCGATGCTTTATCTCTAATCTGTTTGGTCAAACACATATTTTCGCATCTTTAGTCAAGCTTAAAGATGAATCTCAGTATAAATGGATGGAGGAACATCAAAAAGCATTCGACTCGATCAAAGATTACTTGTCTAGGGCACCAATAATGGCAACTGTTCATCCTCATGAACCATTAAAATTATACATTGCAGCTTCGACGAGTACTATTGCGTGTATGTTGGCTCAGGATGATGAGGAAGGTCATGAAAGGGCCATTTATTACTTGAGTAGGGTGATGTCTGATATCAAGTCAAGATATTCCCCGATCGAAAAACTTTGTTTATCTCTTTATTATGCCTATATGAAATTAAAATATTATATGGTAGCAAAGACAATAAAAGTGATTGCTCAAATAGATTTGATAAAATATATGTCATCTTATCCCATGTTAAGATGTCGATTAGGCAAATGGATGCTTTTTTTAACAGAATTCGATTTGCAATATGTTTCGGCTAAGGTCGTTAAAGGTTAGGTCATCGTGGATTTTCTAGTTGATAGACCGAATAATCCCAATGACCAGGGGACAAATGTTATCGAAGTAGATTCTGATTGTTCGAAGTTATATTTTGATAGTTCAAAACATAAAGACAGTGCTGGAGTTGGGATTTCAATTATTTTCCCAAAAGGTATCCCGTCGGAATTCTTGTTTGAATTAAAATATCGATGTTCGAATAATATCGCTGAGTATGAAGCGTTAGTATTGGGATTAGAGATTTTGATTGGTAAAGGGGCATTAGATATTCAGATTCTTGGAGATTCTTAGTTGGTTTTAAAACAATTGTCGAAAGAATTTAAATGTAATAATGAAAAATTACAAAAAATATTTGTTGACAGTATGGGAGTCATTGGTATCTTTTCGAAAAGTATCTTTGGTTCATATCCCAAGAATCTGAAATGAGATTGCTAATGAATTGGCTCAGATTGCGTCGAAATATAGAGTGCTTCCCGAAATTTTGGAAAAATTAGCAAAGGTTCGAGAAATTTTGGTGCCTTTGAAGAAAGGAAAGTTTTAGTTGTAGATGATTGGGATGATGACGATTGGAGACAACCAATTGCAAAATATTTAAAAAATTCTAGTACTCAAGTCGATCAAAAAGTTAAGCTAAAAGCACTGAATTTTGTGCTGATGGGTGATGAGTTATATAAAAAGGGTATTGAAGGAAGTCTTTTAAGGTGTCTAAGTCAATCTGAAAATGGTATTGCTCTTGGTGAAGTTCACAAGGGCATATGTGGCACCCATCAAGTTAGAGAAAAAATAAAATGGGTACTTCGACGTGATCGAGTATATTGGCCATCTATGGTTAAAGATAGTATCGGTTACGCCAAGGCATGCCAAGAGTGTCAGAAACATGGAGTAATTCAACAAATTTTTGCTTTTTAGTTGCATTCGATTATAAAACCTTGGCCATTTAGAGGATGATCTTTGGATCTGATTGGAATGATTCATCCTCCTTCATCGAAGAAATAGAAGTTTATTTTTGTAGCCATCGATTATTTTACAAAATAGATCGAAGCAATTCCTTTTGTGGAAGTAGGTCAAAATGAGATTATTGATTTTATAGAAGAACATATAATTCATCGATTTGAAATTTCTCAAACATTAAGTACCGATCAGAGTACTATGTTTATTGGCCAACGTGTTAAAAATTTTGCAACATCAAGAAAAATAACTATGGTGACTTTAAATTATCCACAAGCAAATGGTCGAGCAAAGGTTGAAAATAAGATTTTGATTAAAAAGCAAATTGGCCAAAGGCCTCAAACTTGGCACGATACTATAAGCTAAGTGTTATGGGCTTATCGAAATTTACCTAAAGGATCGACGAACACATATCCTTACAAATTGGTTTATGGTCATGATGCAGTTTTACTTTTGGAAATTAATCTCAACACAATAAGAATGAGATAGGATGAATTTCCAATTGAGGATTATTGGAATTCAATGTTTGATTAATTAAATGATTCAGATACTGAACGCATTGTGGCACTTGAAACTATAATTCATAAGAAAAATAACATTGCTCGTAGTTATAATCAACATGTGAAAGAGAAATGTTTTCAAGTAGGAGAATTAGTTTTTAAAGTCATATTACTGATGGAAAGGAAATCGAGATTTTATGGCAAGTGGTCTCATAATTGGGAAGGCCCTTTTCAAATAATCGATTTGTACTCTGGAAATGCTTATCGCATTAAGAATATAGATTCGAGTGATGAAGTTAAGTCAATAAATGGAAAATATCTAAAACGATATCGATGCTGAGAAAGTAATGTTTAATATATAAAAGGGATGTACAAGTAATAAAAAGGAAGTTTCTATATAGAAGAATATTTTAAGTCCTTGGAAAATAAGGCTCTAATAATTCTTCCAACTCAAAGCGAAGTCGGACTCTTTCTTTGTCATAGGAAGAGTAAACCATGATTTCATCGTGTTTTTCGACTTGCATCATGTCGTATTTCCTTCTAATCTTAGCCTATTTGTTTTTTATTTCACAAAAGCTTCGAAATAGATCTTGTTTCTTCTTTTGTGCTTTAACATAAGGTTCTTCAAATGTAGCTTCTTCTTCTTGAACTAAAGCAAGCTATTTTTTGAGTTCTTCTCTACTCTTTGCTAAGTGAGCTCGAGTACTGACAACATGGGCAACATTAATCTCGAACTCCTTGAATGTTATTTATGTCAATTAGTGGGCAGCCTCGATCTCTACAGCTTTTGCTTCAATTTTGGCCATTCCCTTCTTTCATTTATTTTGTCTTGGGAAATGAAAAGGTTATTAGAAACCTTCTCGAATTTCTTCACCACCTTGGAAAATCGAAGTGGAACCTCGAATTCAAGGGAGGCACTCAAAATGTCATATAAGATGTCGTTCAAATCATCTTATTTAACCCACTCATCGATAGTATGAGTTAAGAGCCTAAGAAGGGAAGTTAATTGTTTGAAAGTCGGCGGGGTTAGATCTTCTGGAAGATTTTGTTTTGACAATTCCTCCATAGTCGGAATTGAAGTTGGCATCTCCACCTTGTGAGTAATTTTGAACATTAGAGCTAAGAGTTCAGCCAACTCAGCATTAGGAGGGCTAGATACAGTGGTTGAAGATTGCCCAAGTTGAGTGACCAAATCCGATGAGATTCGAATTCCTGAGACAAGTTGAGATGGGGATTTTTCTGTTTCAGTTTCCTTTTTATGAGGACTTGTTTCTTTTGAGGGGGAACTGGTGATGTGATCGACATCGATAGAAGGAGAACAAGGAGTATGGTTTATAGGTACAACCAATGGTGATTGTGCTGAAACCGACTCAGTCAAGTTGTGTTCTTCGATGATTGACGGTTCAGTATTTTCAACAGCAAGAGTATCTTTGTTTGGTTGTGGATCAGGTTGTTGGACTTCTTGATTAAGTGTCAAGTAGTGAGAGATTGCATGATCATTAGAGGACGAGCTCGATTGTTATTCCTCTTCTTTGTCATGAACGGTTTTTGCCACAATGATTGGAGGTTGTTAAAGTGGTACATTAGCCTTTTCATAATAAAATTAATGACCAGTGAATAAGAATTAAAGGCTAATTGAATAAGATCAAAATTATGTTAGTGATGAATATACCTTAGGAGCTTCTTTGGATTCAGGGAGTTGAGAGTGAACAGGGTTCTTCAATGGGCTGCTCGATTCAGAGCTGTTAGAAGTAGAAGAATCACTTAATGAGATGATGTTTCCTTTGGCAAAGGTCCAATGCTCTCATCGAAAGACTCTTCACTGGAAGATTGTTTCTATAATAAAGGGAGATAGTTTAAAACAAAATCTTAAGAATAAATTTTTCGAAAGAAAGAAAGTGTAGATTAATAATACCTTTCTCGATGCTGTAACCTAGGCAGAAGTTTTTTACACCTTTTTTTGTTGTCTCGTTGTTTCCATTTTTCTCTTTGGAGCTTTTAAAGAAGGTGCATCAAGAGTAATTGGATGAGTTTTTATTGCCCTTGTTATAATATCATCCAAAATGTGATCATATCGGGAATAATAGTTACCCCACGAGTTAACGAAAGATTTGGTGACAAAATCAATATGAAGGAAAGTGAGAGGAGAGTAATGGCTTCGATTTTTTTCACTCACATTGAGACTTCTTTGGATTTCTTATTTTGATTTGAGAGTGATGTTACAAAGAGTTTGGGGCTTTTTTGGAAAAGGAGCAGAAATTACTTGTGAAAAACCCATTTGCCTAGCCACAAAATGGGGGGCATGAAGGGTTATTCTAAATTGTTCTTTTTTGTACTGAGAGGGATGCATTTGGGGAAGACCTGAATAGCAAGGAAGTTGGACCAAATTATATTATTTGAAGAATCGATATCATCATTTGAAAATAGATGACGTTGAAACCATGAACGGCAACTTCTTCGATCTGCAAAAGGAGCAAGTCTTAGGTCCTCGCTTCGAAAAGTTTTGCAAGAATGGAATTTCGAAAATGCTTTCCAAAAGAGTTTGAGTATTGAACGTGCATTCTCAAAATTTGGTTGAAGTATAACCAATTGAAATCCTTCGATGTTTTGCTTATCGGAGGTTGTGATCCCTCCTTACTTCATGTGTTTTTCGAAAATGGCATTGAGCCAAAGTTGAAGAAACCAAAGAGGACCTCCTGCATTAATTGAAGTCTATTTGGAAGACTTTCAACCATTTGTCCTAGTTCATTATATAGATTGCCAAGGATTAGTTTGGCCTTGTTGAATTTGTGTTCGTTATGAATCAAAGCAGCTAAAGGAATGAATAACTTCTGCATTGATACACTCGAACAAAATACGATAACATTCAACCAATAATATAGAAATGTTGCGCATTCATCATCAGTAACAGGAGTGCCTTCTTTTCCATATATTAAGCTTAATAAACTCCCCATAAGAGCTTTTTCGATATTTTTTATTTCCGATTTGGTTTCATCTTGAATGTGGCAACCGGGTTGCTCATCAGCAGTCCAGTGATGGCAGCATATCGAAAAGGGTAGATCCAACCATACCACATAGAAGGTGAAAGTTGTTATTGATTTTTGGTGCGGAATTTAAAACCCACAAACTAACCAGCAAGTGTACCAGGTCGTAGCAAGTAGTACCTCAAGTGAATGAGGGTCGATCCCACGAGGATTGATGGACTAAGCAACAATGATTGCATGATTCACTTAGTTAGACAAACAAAAAATGGTGTTTTGAGAGTTCAAAGCATTAACAGTAAATTCAGATAGAATATCAGGAAGAAGCAGTAAATTGGTGTGAATAATATGGGAGAAAACAGTTAAGGTTGCAGAGATATTTACTTTTCGGATTAACTTTTCTTACCAACTATTTTAATCATGCAGGATTCAATTCATGGAAAACTATATGTGACTAAACCCTAATTTCTTAGACCTTTTTAGTCTCCTCTAACCTTCATCAACCGCCAATTCCTTGGTCACTTGATTCTAATTAGAGGGTTAAGTTCAATTCTAGTTTATATGCCACATAAATCCTAATTATCCAAATATAAGAGGATTATATGTCACGTATTCTATTAAGTCCAGATATAGAAATTTAGGAGAAACTGTTTTCAAGTTGTTGTTCAAGCAAAGAGTTTTTCCAAATTTTACAAGAACTCAATTAGAATAAGGGTCATACTTCCATTCCACCCAGAATCATAAGATAAAGAACGAAAGTAATTCTTGAAATTGAAATCAATACATGACTTAAAATAGAACAGTAATAGTATTAATCCATAGAATAAACATAGCTCCTAACCTTAACAGTGGAGGTTTAGTTGCTCATGGTTCAGAGAGAAAACTAGAGTTCTGTAAAACTGTAAAGTGCAGTATGAGGTATGAGAAGAGATGAGCCCGAAGAGCTTATTCTTTTCCCTTTTATATCTAATCTTAATTAATGTAAAAATGTATTTTCTAAAACTAAATAATATATTTTCCTATTTATAATTAAAATAAATGTTTAATCAAAATTTAATAGCCTCTTCGTGCATGCCTTAAGGAACCGTGGGGATCATTGCTTATCATTAGTCTTGGCACCTAACTTCATATGCTCTTATCTTCCTGACCCTAACTTAGGATCCCAAGTTAGGCGCTGCCTTGGCAGCAAGCTTTTGGAGAATTTGTGGTTCTAGCGCCTAACTTGAGAAATTCCAAGTTAGGCGCCACCTTGACCGTACCAAATGAGAGAGAAGTATACACTATTATATATCGTTGGAAAGTTTTAAAAGTTAGCTTTTCAATGCCACTAGAATCACTTCAATTGGACCTCTGTAGCTCAAGTTATTCTTGTTGGATGCAGAGAGGTTAGAGTTGATAGCATTATTCACTTTCTCTCTTTTTTCTACAGAAACTCCATCAAATCCATCCGAATGCTACTTGAAATAAACAGAATTGTGCACGACTCAAAATAGCATCCATAGTGGCTAAAAGATATTTAAATATTAATTAAACTCAACAATTTGAATGCAAATTCACTAGGAAAAGATAGAAAAGATACTCACGCATCAGTTCTGTTCCAAAAACAGAGGGCGACACAATCATCCAATGGTGTGTGGTAGGTATAAAATGGAAGAGTCGCAAAAGATCGTGAATACCCTGAAGTTTCCAAGTATCACTTCTAACAGATTCAATCCTTTGATACCAAGAAAGAAAGTTGGCATTTTTGAAAGAAATTTTGGGATTATTCCCAAAGGATTTTTTGTTGTCAATGAAAGGTGTTATGAGAAGGTCTTGTTTGATGAGTAAATCCTCTCCTTCAACGCTAGGAAAGAAACGAGCAATTTTTTTGGCTTGTTCTGAGCAATGTATAGGGCCGATTAAACACAAGGTGTCTTCTTCAATAGTGAAAGAAAAGAGAATCTTTTTATCCTTCAAGGTGTTACTTGGACCTCAATTATGATATCCCCAGGTCGAAATACAATGCCCAAGTCGGGTTGAACGAAAGTTTCAGTCATGACATTCTTGCCTTTGTCCTTGGTTAGTGAAGCTTCTGGAGCGCTAGATGATGCCATTTGACTGGAGAAAGAGAAGAGTCAAAGAAATGAGATGGGTTTGAAGGTGAAACGATTATTGAGTAGAGAAGAGAAGAATGGAAGAAATTGAGGGTGGAAAGTTAACGCTGATAAGCAGTGAGAATATTGCTAAGTTAAAGTAAAAGAGGTAAGTAGAGTTTTTGGCATTTTATATTCTGCTGTTTTAAATTTGAAAAAGGGAAAACTTCTTTGAGAAGGCGAAGTTGGAAGAGAGAGAGAGAGAGAGAGAGAGAGAGAGAGAGAGAGAGAGAGAGAGAGAGAGAGAGAGAGAGGGGTAATTAATGGAGAACGTGCCATAGTGGCAGGGACGGATGCATGTATATCATTGTGGGGGCAACCGTCCCCACTACAATTTGAAAATTTTTTTAGTAGTATATGATAATAATATTTATTTGCCCCAACTAAATTATTGAATTTGACCCCACAATAATTTTTTATTCAATTTTTGATACTTCATAATCAATTTAAGAATTTCATATTAGATGTTATTAAATTATCAATTTTTAATTTAAATAAAATTTATATTGTTTCTTATAAATCGACTCAAAAGAGTATTATTTATCTTTTTTTATATTAGTTTTCATTTTTTTTTCATAACAACTGCATTAATTGAAAGAACTTTCTCAATTATGAATATCAATAAAAATTGGCTTCTAATTATATGAGAAGTGAATTTCTCAATAAGTATTTACTTATACATATGTAAGAGTAATACTACGCATTCAAGTCTTTTTATGAACTATGTCTAACCAAATTAAATAATAAGACTTGAAATAATATTAGTCATAACTGATTTTTATTATCTTAGACTAACTTGGATGGACTTAATTAAAAAAAAAAATATATGTAACATTATCCTATATAAAAAGACAAATATTTCAATTATATTATTAAAAAAAATATTACTTAATATTTTTTTAAAATATAAAATCTAAATAATAAAATTTTAAATTATATGTTATTATTAAAATAACTATTATAATGTTTTAATTTGTAAATTAGATATTTTAAAAATTAATCATGTTATATGTACATAAAAAATAACCACTTGTATATATATATTAAAATAAAAATATATATTAAAAATAAATTAAACAATACACATATTTATATATAAATACATAATAATTAATGAATAATTTAATAATTAAATTTTATATACACATAATATTTTTATTATAAAAATTATTATTATTATTATTATTATTATTATTATTATTATTATTATTTTGCCCCCATTATCAAAATTTTCTGGATCCGTCACTGCATAATGGATATAGATAAGTGGGCGGTTAAGGAGTTTCGTGCAAATAAAATTGTTTAATCATGGTCTTATAAAGACAAGTTAAATAGAATTAAGCATTTCATTTTTAAAATGATATCGAAAAAGACGCATTAATCCTAAGGAAAAATTTGTTAGTCGAAAAAATATAATTTCAAGACATCGAAGTCGAGGATCGATGGATATTGTTTCAAATAACGCAATATTCATCGAAAAGGAATTCATCCAGAAAGATAAGATTGATAGATAAGTCTTATCGAGAAAGAGTAATAAGTAAAGATAATTGTTGACAGTTACTTATACTGTATAAGGGGCGAGAAGAGTTACTTAAAGATTAATACACGTGGGAGTTATATTTGAATTTGATTGGTCGAAGACTCTTATAAATTGGTGAATATTTGAAGAAATAAGGGTTGAAATCTCGTATCAGAAAATACTCTCGCACATTCATATCTTCAGCGAATTTTTAAGTCTGCTAAAAACTTTTTTTCTGTAGAATTTCTTCCATATCTTTACTTTTTCATTTAAATTTCTTGTAATCTTTATTTTTCTTGTAAATCTATTTTTCAAGCAAGTTTATTTTCTTTTAAGATTTTGCATTTTGTATTTAATTTTAAAGTCCTGCGATCTTATTAAAGACAATTTCTTGTTTTCTTTAAATTTAATGTCATTTTATTTACTCATTCTCAATCATTTTACTTTTAAATTTATTTGCTTTTTTTCCAGATTTTTTTTTGTTAATTTAACCAATTAAAAAAATTTTTGATACACTTTCAAAAACACCAATATAATGAATTTTGATATTATATTTTCTAACAAAAAAGACAAGTTACTTAATCATACATAAAATATAGATGTTCTGGTAAACGACAAGAGAAAATGTCGTGGTTTTGAAAATCAGACGAAAACAACCAATTTAATTAGAGATACTAAATTGGTTCGATTCAAGACAAAAATTAATTTTGAACAAATCGGTCAAAAACCAACAAATAAATTGAACAAGTTCGCTATTTTAGCGACTAATACTAATTTAAAATAATAATACATAATTTTTTGAAAGTATATATTTTATATATAAATATTATTTTACTAAATTTTATTTAATTTTGATTAAATTTCAATTAAATATTTAAATATTTGAATATTTAATTTTTTTTATTGGATGATGGATTTGGTTTTTAAAATCTTGCAAAAATATAAAAAGTTTTCAATAATAACAATGATAGACATAGCGTTAGTTTGGATTGGTTTTTTTTTAATATTAAAACAATGCTTTTTTAAAAAAAATTTTTAAATATATTTGGATATCATTTTTAAAAAAATATATTTTTATTGAAAAAGTAAATAATTTATTTTTTTAAAGCCAACAACACATTGTTAAAAAAAATAGAAGTAAAAATAATTTTTAAATAATTTTTTATTAAAAATATCCTCTATCATAATTAGTAATAAAATTGCGAGAATTGGAGCAGTTAATAAATCAATAAGGTGACTGATTCATTAGTTCAATAATTTAATTGGAATTTAACTAAAATTCAACCGATTTAATTAAATATTAAATAAAATTATTAAAAATTTAATATATAATTTTAAATATTTAAATTTAATAATTTTTAATTTAATAAAATTTAAAATTTTATAATTTTACTTAATAAATTATATGGATAAAAATTCATAAATAACTTTAAATTTTAAAATTTATAACTAAAGTAGATTAAATCGCATATAAATGATAAACATAATGTTCATCATACAGTCAAAATAAAAAATTTTAACCATCAGATAACATACTTAGCTGGAAAGTGACCATTAAATTTTGGAGGATTCATGGAATTCCAAGAGTACACGTTTCTAATGGAGGGGAAATAACAAACTGCTTTCATACTCTTTCAGTACACGTTTTTATTCTTTACTTTTCTCAAAAGGGTGTAAACTGGATAAAACCTTTGTATTACAAATTTTTATGCTATATTTTTCATTTTTCATTAAAGAGACAACAGATCTAGAACAAGTATGAGGAGATTTGCTGGTGTCCATATATTGCTCACTTCAGCTGGTTGACTTGACTTAAAGGTTTGAAACCAGGAGGCCATGATATAGAAAATCTAGCTCTACTGTGGTATTGCTCATTACAATCACAAATTTCCCTATATAAGATTTTGTTTTCAGTTTAGGTTGTAAGGCATCTCATTCACTTTAACATCATTCATTTTTCATAATCAGTAACAACATCATTTAAAAAAAAATCAGCAATCTAAAATAAGCAAACATCAATAAAATCATTATTATTAATTCAGTAACTTAAAATTAAATCCAACAACTCATATTTAAATCTAACTCAACATCTCAGAATTAAATAAACAAAAATAAATTAAAGATAGAAGATTTGAATGAGAAGGAGAACGATGAAAATCGCCACAAATAATAAAAACTCAATATTATTAATAAAAGTATTAACAAATTATAAAAATCAGCAACTCAGTATTATTAAGAAAAGTACAAATTACAAAATAAGCAAAAATAATTTCAAGCAACAGTGGTTACCAACACAGAGGAAGAAGGGAAGTGAGATAGAGGAATGGGAACTACTGGCGAAGACAGAGAGATAGAGCTCGGATGAGAGGAGAAGAGACCTTCCTACAATGACGACAACAGGAAGAACGAATCGAAGAGAGTCGAACTACCGAATAGAACTTTCACACGCGATGCGGCACCCACGGTCTGTCCTTGGAGAAGAAGAGTTCGACAATAACTTTGAAGAGGGACATGGCTGTGGGCTGCATTCGAACTTCCAAGGAAGTTTAGGAGCTAGGGTTCTTCAAAGTTCAGAGAGAGAGAGAGAGAGGGGTGGGATTAGGATACGGGTAATTGGGCATTTGGACTTCTCTTTCTCTTTTTTTTTTTTAATAAAAATTAAAATGGCGCCATTTTTGAGGGTATTACCCAAAACCGAAAATTCTAAAAAAATTCGGTCGGTTTAGACAATTTACCAGTTAACTATCAGTTTGATCAGTTTTTTAACCAATTTTTTGCTAGATAATTTTAAGAGTCAACTGAATTAACATATGACTGGCTTTTAATTAATCCAATTGAACTAATTGGTCCGATTCGATTTTTAGAACTATAATTAGTAATTAGAATTTATACTCTTAGTTCTAATTTTTTCACCAAATAATCCTTAAATTTCTCTTTAAATCTTAATTTTTTTTTCAAATTTTAATTTTTCCTCTAAATTCAAAACCCCTACCTAATTCTTATCACTATGTTGGAAGGATTCCTCAAGTCACCATATCTTATTGTAATTTATTATTAATTCTAGTGACACTTTCAATTAATCATATAAGATTATACATAATGTTAAGCTAATTTAAATTTGACCTATAGAAATTAACGTGAAGCTTCAAGAGTGTTGATTAATCTAAGATAATTTTAATGTGATCAATTATAAATTTATTTTCTAATATTTTTGTATTCTATTTTTACAAGACTACGTTGCTTTTATAATTTTAAATTTTTTGAATTTCTTTGTTTGATTAGACATATAATCAAGATTTTAATAAATTTAATTTCTATGACACTAATTTTATTGATTATAGTTAATTTTTATTTTTTGTTTTGTATTGTTAAAAATACTAGTAAATATTACATATAATTTTAATATTGTCTTATTTTATGATTACACAAAATAGTATGTCTCCAAAACTAATTTCTAGAAAAGCTTATGAAAATTTTTTTACTAAAATACAAATTACTGGATAAACTAAATTGAATGATATCATACTGTCGAAATTTTTCTTACTATATGTGAGGAGGAAATTATTGCCAAAAATAAACTTCATACACACTATAATAGAAAAAAAATAGAAAAATATAATAATTAAGTCCAAAAATATCACAAGTCATTTCTATATTTTATGTTTTAATCTTGTCTTTTTATGTAATTTAATTTTTTATTTATTTTATCCAAATAAAATTAAAATATTTTTTATATTTAATTTTTTTAAATTTATCTAAATATAAAATATTTTTTTATTAAAAAAGTATTTTAAAATAAAAATAAAAAATCGAAGTACTTTTTCAAAAATCAATTTAAACTGGCCAATCAACCGATCTCAAAAGAAAATAACAACACAAATATACATGCATAAAAAATTAAAGGTGAATTCTATGGTGTAGACGAAGAGAATCTTCTACACTTATATATATTTATTGTCAATAAAAAAACTATTAAGTGTCCAAAAAAAAACTAAAAAGACAATATCTGCCATTGTTTTAATAAGTTGCAAAATTTTTTTATTTTTGTTGCTCCTTGATGCATGTGAAGGAATTTAGTAACTAAATATAATAAATATTTATTTAATTAGTGATTATGAAAATGATGTTGAACTTTTTATTTTTTATTTTTTTTTTGTGAATTATATTTATTTTGGGTCAGACCACATTTATAAATAAAAATTAAAAATATAGACCTAAATTTTATAAAATTATTTATATGTATTAAAGCATGTATTAAGTATGGTGCAGCAGAGAAAAAAAAGTATCCTTCTAAGATGTTCACAAGAAATCCATAAAAAATTTTATGGTAATTACACACGTTTTTTAGAATAATAATTAACAAAATTTATATTAAAATACTAATTAAATTAAATAATTATTTAAAATAACTGTCAAAATTTATTAGAAATACCAAAAGCGTAATAATTTGGTTAAAAATTTGAGAAAGTAATATATATTTAAAAAAATAATAATGATTACGGTTTAAAAGGTTAAAAAATTTTCATAAACAATAATTATAGTAAACAATATAAAATTTGCAATATACATAAATACAATTCTTAATTTATATGTGATTTGAATACTAATTTAAATTTAAATTTACCTACTTTATAATATTAAACTGTATTTCATACCGTATTTTGATTTTTAAGTCGCATTGATAGATGAATAATTAATTATTTTTAGTTTATTATGTACTAATTTTTAATTGTGAGATTAATAAATTTGATTATCTTACATATCAAGTGTTAAATTTGATCAGATTTTAATACAGACAATATTAAATCTCAAAGTCATAACACACTTTTTTTTCTTTTAGTAGTAAATCTTGTACCATCTATCTATTAGTAATATATTAACACTTTGTTTGGATGCAAAACAGAAAATAAAAGAAAAAAATAGATAAAAAAAATGAGAGAAAAGAAAATAGAAAGAAAAGTTAATTTTTTTAGTGTTGTTTGGATGAAGAGAAAAATAAAAGAAAAGAAAGTAGAAAGAAATTTTTTTTTTTTTGTTTAGATGAAAGGAAAAATAAAAAGAGAGAAAATCATACCTAAATAAAATTACATTAATATCCTTATTTATATTACATAAAAATTATAATATATTAATATAACAAAGGGTAAATTTGTAATATTATGCTTACTTACAAATTTTCCTCAATTTTCTTCGCATAGATGAAGTGAAAAGTTAAACACAGATTCCACGTTTTTTTCCTTTCCGTCCAATTTTCTTTCACATCCAATCAACGGAAAACTAAGTTTTCCATTCATTTTCATTCTCTCCATTTTCTTTCCTTTAGTTTTCTTTTATTCCAAACACAGTGTAAAAGAGAGCTAAATATAACTTTTTAGGAGACTAAGAATGAATATGAAAATTACCTTTAACTCTCTTTTAATATATTACTAATAGATAGATGGTAAAAATTATTTTTTCTCGATTGAGTTAGTTCACTAACTCCACCTATGTTACACTTGCGGTACATAGCCGGTCCCAAGCCCGGATAAAGGAGGAGGGTTGTGTTAGGTCTTCGACAACCAACATAAAAATATAGCCGAACCCCTATGACATGAATCAAAGACATTATTGCGCTAAAGCTATGTCGTTGTCCGGAAGCAACGCGCCGTATGGCTCGAGTACGGTGTCAAAGCAAGAGCCACTGCATCGGTGCCCGGATGTAGTGTTAAATAAGCAAGGGTTCTCGCATTTTCGTGAACGAACGAGGGTAAATAAGCTAGTTCACAAAGTAAAAGGTAAAGGTCGAAGCGACAGAAGGTTGAGATTTGGGACATGGAACATAGGCACTCTAACAGAAAAGTCCATGGAGGTGGTAGACACCATGACAAGGAGGAAGATTAACATTATGTGTCTACAAGAAATGAAATGGGTTGGTGCAAAGGCTAGGAAGTTGGATACTTCTGGTTTCAAACTTTGGTATACAGGAAAGGTAACGAATAGGAATGGGGTTGGAATAATTGTGGATAAGCAGTGGAAGAAGGACGAGTGGATGTCAAGAGGGTGGAAGATCGAATCATCTCTATCAAACTTGTGGTGGAGGGAGGTTCTTTCCCTGTGATTAGCGCCTATGCACCGCAAGTGGGTTCGGACGAACAACACAAGATAAGGTTTTGGGAGGATCTAGAGAGTTTGGTTCAAGGCATGCCTTTGGGAGATAAGATTTTCTTAGGAGGAGATTTAAATGGCCATGTTGGGAGAGAAGTGACTGGATATGGGAGTATTCACGGAAGCCATGGTTTCGGGGTGATCAATGCCGAGGGTAAAACTATTTTAGACTTTTTCTCAACCTTTTATCTTCTCATCGCAAATATATGTTTTAAAAAGAGAGACGAACATCTTATAACCTATAAGAGTGGCATGACAAGCTCTCAAATCGACTTCTTCTTGTTGAGGAGAGTCAACCAGAAATTTTTGTATTAACTGTAAAATTATCCCGGAAGAGAGTTTGACAACACAACATAAGGTGCTCGTCATGGATTTTCGCGTTGAGCAAAAGTTGAGGAAAAGACATCATACGAAGAACCCAAGGACGTGGTGGTAGCGGATGAAAGGTGAGGAACAAAGAAGCTTCCTAAGACGGGTAGGAGAAGAGGAGGCAAAGTGGGATGGGAATGGAAGCACGGAAGAGATGTGGAGGGAGATGGCAGAAGTTATTAGAAGAACAGTAAAAGAAAGTTTTGGTGAATCTAAAGGAATAGGACCAAGAGACAAGGAGTCCCGGTGGTGGAATGCGAGTATACAAGAAAAGATAAATAAAGATAAAAAGGGAATGCTTTAAAGAGTGGTCTTTATGCCGCAATGCAGATAATTGGGAAAAATATAAGGCGGCTAAGAAAGAGACAAAAGTGGCTGTAAGTGAAGCAAGAATAAGAGCATATGAGGGTCTCTACCAGTCTTTGGGCACGAAAGAAGGAGAAAAAGGTATATATAGAATCGCAAAGAGCCGGGAAAGAAGAACGAGAGATTTGGATCAAGTTAAGTGCATAAAGGATAAGGATGGAGAGGTGTTGGCTCAAGAGGAGAAGATTAATGAAAGGTGGAAGAGCTACTTCTACGAGTTATTTAATGAGGGACAGAAGACTCTTCCGAGCCTTAGTCGATTATGCACAAGGGAAGAAGATCAAAACTTTGACTACTATCGAAGGATTAGAGACTTCGAGGTAAAAGAGGCTCTAAAGCAGATGAAAAATGGCAGGGCAGTAGGACCTGATAATATCCCGATTGAGGTTTGGAAAGGTCTTGGAGAAAAAGGCATCAACTGGTTAACCAAGCTTTTTAATGAGATTTTAAGGTCAAAGAAGATGCTTGATGAGTAGAGAAAGAGCACCTTGGTACCTATCTACAAGAATAAGGGGATATACAAAGTTGCGAAAATTATAGAGGGATTAAGCTTATGAGTCATACTATGAAGTTATGGGAAATGGTGATAGAACGGAGGTTGAGAAAAGAGACACAAGTAACAGAGAACCAATTTGGATTTATGCCAGGCAGATCTACCACTGAAGCGATATACCTATTAAGAAGGTTGATGGAGAGGTATCGTAGTAATAAAAGGGATCTACATATGGTGTTTATTGATTTGAAAAAAGCTTATGATAGGGTACCAAGGGAGGTCTTATGGAAGGTTTTAGAAAAGAGGAGAGTAAAGATCGCATATATTCGGGCAATTAAAGACATGTATGATGGGGCCACAACTAGTGTGAATACTCAAGGTGGTGTGACAGAGGAATTTCCTATTGGTATAGGATTGCACCAGGGATCATCCTTAAGTCCATACCTTTTCACATTAGTCTTGGAAGTACTCACAGAGCACATCCAAGAGCCTGTACCATGGTGCATGCTTTTTGCCGATGATATCGTCCTTATGGGAGAGTCAAGGGAAGACCTAAATAAGAAGTTGGAGTTATGGAGAGAAACTTTAGAAGTGTATGGTTTGCGCATAAGCCGTAGCAAGATGGAATATATGGAATGTAAGTTCAGTCTGAGAAGGGAAAACCCCAATATAGAGGTGAATATTGGAGAAAATATCCTACGAAAAGTTAAAGGTTTTAAGTATCTTGGGTGCATCATACATGATAATGGAGAGATTGAACAGGATGTAAATCATAGTATCCGAGTAGGTTGGTCAAAATGGCAGAGTGCATCTGGTTTTATATGCGACAAAAAAGTGCCTCTAAAACTGAAAGTTAAATTCTATCGCACCACTATAAGACCGGCTATGCTGTATGGTATGGAGTGTTGGACGGCTAAAGGGGAGCACGAACATAAGCTGAGTGTGGCAGAGATGAAGATGTTGAGATGGATGAGTGGTCATACGCGATTGGATAAAATAAGGAATGAAGATATAATGGAGAGAGTTGGAGTAGCACCCATTGTAGAAAAGATGGTTAAATCGCGTCTCAGATGGTTTGGACATGTGAGAAGAAGACCAATAGAACATCCAATCAGGAGGGTGGATGAGATGGAAGATGCATAAAGGGCGAAAGGCAGAGGAATATTTAAGAAGACCATCCATGAGGTGGTCAAACGAGATCTACATGTAAACAGTCTCTCTGTAGATATGATACATGACAGAGCACAATAGCGTCGTTTGATTCATGTAGCCGACCCCTCTTAGTGGGACAAGGCTTTACTGTTGTTGTTGTTGATTGAGTTAGTTCACTACTCTTTAACTCAGTAAGAGAGGAAAAACATGTCTTGTGACTTTGAATTTTGGTGTTGTCCGTAAGATTTAATACTTGATATGTGAAATAATCAAATTTATCTCACAATTAAAAATTAGCACATAATAAATTAAAAATAATTAATTATTTATTTATCAACTTAAAAATTAAAATACAATATAAAATAATGTTTAATATTGTAAAATAGATAAACTTAATTTTAAATTAGGTTATCACATATATTAATTAAAAATTGTATTTAGGTATATCACAAATTTATATTGTTTATTATAACTATTATTTATGAAAATTTTTAACCTTTTAAACCGTAATCATATTATTTTCCTAAATATATATTACTTTTTCAAATTTTTTAACCAAATTATTACTCTTTTGGTATTTCTAATAAATTTTGACAGTTATTTCAAATAATTATTTAATTTAATTAATATTTTAATATAAATTTTATTAACTATTATTCCAAAATACGTGTCTAATTATCATAAAAAAAATTTATGTATTTCTGGTGAACATTTTAGAAGGAGACCTTTTTTTTTTTCCTGCTATGCTGCACCATACTTTTTTTTTTTGGTCGATATGTTGCACCATACTTTAATACATATAAAATTTTTTATAAAATTTAAGTCTGTATTTTTAATTTTTATTTATAAATATGGTCTGATCCAAAATAAATAGAATTCACAACAAAAAATAAATAAAAGCCCAACATTATTTTTATAATCACTAATTAAATAAATATTTATTAAATTTAAATTTCTTTACGTGCATCAAGGAGCAACAAACATAAAAAAATTCTGCAACTTATTAAAATAATGACAGATATTGTCTTATAAATTTTCTTTTTTCGGATATTTGATAGCTTTTTCTATTAATAACAAATATATATAGGCGTAGAAGATTCTCTCCTTCTACACCATAAAATTCACCAAAATCAAAATATTATTGGCGTTGTTAATTCTGGTCTTAAGTGTGCCATCAATCTGCCTGTGTCAATAGGAAGATAGAGGATAAGGAAGAAAAGGATAGTATTTAAATCTTATTTAAAACATGACTATTTTTTTTTTTTTTAAAGTAACAGTACCAAACAAACCGTTGCCTTATCAATAATAGGCCCAAGTGGGGTTCCTCTCCAGTCACCACAAATTATCTATCTAGATGTTCATATATACGCTATGTTATTGATCTAGCTAGCATTTCATATAGAAACATCATGGAACTCCAAAGTGAAATGCAAGCAGCTAAACTTCTTAAAGCTCAAAGCCACATTTGGAATCACATATTCAATTTCATAAATTCTATGTCCCTTAAATGTGCTGTTGACTTAAGCATACCTGAAACCATTTATAATTATGGCCAACCCATGCCACTCTCAAAGCTTATTGCTTCATTGCAAATTCATCCATCAAAATCCTCCTTCATTCATCGCTTGATGAGAATCTTGATCCATTCTGGCTTCTTCGCTACCAAGAATGTGGCCAACAATGAGCTCGAAGTCGGGTATGTTCTAACGGATTCATCTATGTTACTACTTAAGGACAACCCCTTGAGTGTGACGCCTTTCTTGCTTGCCATGCTTGATCCCATCTTCACAAAACCATGGCATCAATTGTCTCCATGGTTTAGAAATGATGATGCTACACCATTTCAAACTGAACATGGGATAATCTTTTTTGAGTTTTTTAGCCGTGAGCCTAAATTTAATAATCTTTACAATGACGCCATGGCAAGTGATGCCCGATTAGTTTGCAATTTGTTGCTTGATGACAAGTACAAGGGCGTGTTTGAGGGTTTGGAATCATTGGTTGATGTTGGTGGAGGCACTGGAACTCTTGCAAAGGCCATTGCCAAATCATTTCCCCAATTGGAGTGCATTGTATTCGACCAACCGCATGTTGTTGCTGGCTTCGAATTTGAAGGGACTGAGAACCTTAAATATATTGGAGGAGACATGTTTGAGGCCATTCCTCCCTCTAATGCTATTTTGTTGAAGGTAATAAAATATTATTAGTTGTTTGTCTTATAATTCATGATAATTGCTCAAGAATTATAAACTGGATAATCATATATTCTATAAGGCACGTTTGGTTTGAAAGAGACAAACGTAGAGATATGGACACCCTAGGATTTGTTTATTATTTGTTTGTTAAGAAACAAATTTTAGATAGACATATTAATACATAAATACACATATAGAATATATATAGTTAGTGTTTTTTTTTTTAATTTTGAGACATAATAAAGACACAATTAATTAGACAAAATTATTTATACTTTTATTTTTTATTAATTTTTATATAATTAATTTTTACACTTTCATTCTTTATCAATTTTTTATACTTTTATTTTTTATCAATTTTTTGTATTTTTATTTTTTATTAATTTTTAAAAAATATGAACTTTTTCTAATTTTATAGTGTCTTATTTAATGTTTTATCAACCACACTACACATATACTAATCATTTATGTCTTTGTGTCTCTGTCTCAAGAACGACATAAATCAAACGCTACCTAAATACCCAATATTTTTTTGTTTACCCAAACGGTATCTCCCAACCCAACAGGTTAAGGACTAATCCGTCGCGGATCTGAGCTCTATTTAAGGGTCTGCCACTGGCCAATGAGTTGCTATATGCACAAGGCGGGGTTCGAACTCCCGACACTTGCTTAAGCGGACGAGTGAGGTGACCACTCGACCAACCCAAGTTGGTTGCCTAAATACCCAATATGATATATGTAGGGATGGCAAATGGGTAGAAACGCGCAAGGCCGACTCGTGTAATTCGCTAAAAAGGGCGGATTGAGCTAGAAATTTGAGACCGTTATAATAAAAAAATCTGCCTAACTTGCACCTTCTAATCGGTTTTGACGGATTTTGACATGGTGGGATGGGTTTGCCTGGTGGGCTTTTGGTTTTAAGATAATAATTGAATTTGGAACATTATTTCTGTACTTATATTTGAAATATTTGTTTGTTTTACTTTAAGTTATAATTTAGACTATATTTGACTAATTAAAGACTTGGACAATGTTTATTATATACTTTGAACAATGTTTGTTTTGTTTTGGACAATGTTAATTTTATTATTTTTTTAAAAAAACTTTGTTGACAATTATGTTTATTAAATATTTAGAATTATAAAATCTTTAGTAGTTGTGAATTTAGAAATTATAATTTTTTATATCTTTAAAAATTATAAATTTATTAAAATATTTATGAAATTATTTTTTTAATATTTAATAATTTAATATTTTTTTTAAAAAATGGTGGGCTTATCCTACCAATTTTTCATTAGATAGAACGGGATAAAAATTTGGGACCGTCTTAATAAACAGGACGGAGCGAATTAGTCTATTAAATGGTGGGCTTTTAACGCGGTGGGTAGGGCGGGGCGGGCAAACCCACCTGCCACCCCTATATGTACAGTACTCCTTTTCATATAGACGATGAACGAATCAAGTTGAGTTGGTCTAGTGGTTAGTTTACTAATCTGCTTAAATAAGTATGAGGGACTTAAATCCTGTCTTGTGTATGTAGTAATTTATTGGCCAACAATAAACCTTTAAATAGAACTTTAATTCACAGTAAATTAATCATTGACTTGTCAAGTTAAAAAATATCATAAAAAATAAAAAAAAATATAGGTGATGAACAAATAAGAATCTAATCAAATAATAATAAATGTTTAATATCCTATCCCATTTATCTTTATATATAGGTGATGAACAAATTACAAAAGAATTAAATAATAATTTCTAATATCCTATTGTTAACATAAATATGAATCAAGATCAATTTAATTAAGATTCAAATCACCTAATATTCTCCAATAGTTTGCATTAAGTAATCAATATAGTTTTTTTTTTCTTCTTTCAAATTATTGTTTAATGGATTTTCCTTTTGAGAGAATTTTTTTAATTGAAGGCAACCTATATGTGTGATTATATTATTAAATATTAAATAATTTTTTTTCTATTTAGAATCCTATGTTTATTTTAATTGGATTTATAAGAGTAGTTAGAATTATATCATATGAATATAGATTAATAATAATGTGTATCTGTCTGGAACTCATAATTACTGTTGAGACCAAAGCTAAGGTATGAAAGCATGCGCATAGCAATTGGATATGAAAAAGTATAGATAAATAATGAGAATACTAAATAATGTAAATAATAAATATATCAGATGTTTAATTTAATAGGTATATAAATGATTATATTTATTATTTTTAATTGAATGGTTATTTTTTTATTTGATTTATTTATATACAATTAACAATGATTGGATGTTTAATTCATTAGATGTATAAACAGTTATCCTAATGTTAAGGTTTATGAGGTAATTTAGAAGTGAATTTTTTTTTTATTTTATTAAATCAATTCTAAAACTCATTACTTACATTTTTTACAAAAATTATTGTTTACCTAACCGAAATCATTATGTATTTAAAAAAAGTGAGTCTTACTGAGAAATACACACATAGATAGGGTATTAGTGATGTATGACTCCCAATAATATCAAAGGGAGGAATCATAACTTCACTGCACTAGTAGCTATACTAGCTAACACTAACTAACTCCCTAATAATTACTATATGCGCATAGATGTGAAAGTTTACATCTGGATAAATACGGTATTTGAGAACATACTTATTGTCTAATCTCTTGGTAGCGCGATAGAATAGACAGTAGCTATCACAAGGATTAGATGAAATGTGAATCTTTTAATTTTCTTATAGGATATACTTATTTTGATTAGTTGTTAACAAAATATTTTATATCATTAATTTATGATTTTATTTATGATGTATCGACAATATAAAATATTTTATACAATTATATAATTATATTTATTTTTTTAAATAAACATTTACATCGTCAATACAAAATATATATTTTTTTGATATAATATCACGTAATTAAATACACGTATAAAATTATTCTATATTAACAGTACATCAAAATTAAATTTTTAGTTTATTCTGTTTTTTTATTTTATTATGTGCACTATTTATGCTCCAAAGCACAATGATAAATGGTAACATAAAAAGTTTAAAGTGCCTCACTTAATCACTTTCTGTTCTCACAAAAATAAATTTAAACGTAAAACCCGATTCAACAAAACAAAGACCGATGATCAATATAAAAAAAAACTGACATCATAGTCTTTTTAGATGTATATATTGTACAATTGGTTCTATTCGTTTAGAAAGTTGAGTTTTAATAATAATTATAAATTAAAAACAATAAAATTAGCATCTAATAATAATAATAGAAATCTCTAGTACAGATTGTGAGATGGATTGGGGACTTGCAAGTCGATGCGGTTGTCAGATTGTTTGACTGGAGCTGCGGGATGAGTAATACCTGCAAAGACACTCCGAAGTGTAAGTTAGAATGGATCTAGGAGGTATGTGCGTAGGAAGTGAGTAACATACCTAAAAGGGCCTCTACCTTCCCTTTATATAGCTTGAGGTAGTTATCTTATCTTATCAATTAAGATAAGAGAGATATTGAATGTTGGCTAGGAATTGTAGGGCCGGTTGGACTGCGAAGGGGGTCAGATCGGGTCGGAGGCTGCTCCGATGGGGAACCCAAAAACCGGGTCCGTAACAGTTGCTCCCGAAGCGAGAGAATGAGTGTGCCCGATCTTTATCGCTGAAGGAACTTTTGGTTGCCGTTGCATGGCTTGGCAAGGAGCGCGTCGTCTGGGTTCCTCGATCAAGGTTGGGGATTCGAGGAGCGCTTGGCCATTCCGTGGCTTGTCTGTCGCTTTCCTTGAAGGGAGTTTTGTCAGTTGCATTCCCCTAGGTGCCATGATGTCATTTAATGCAAAGGGACTTTTTGGTTTCTCTTTCCAATTCTTCCCTTTGCCTCTTTGTATTTCTTTTTTAAACATTTTATGTTTATTTTGTAATTGTTTCTTCTTCTCCTTTCGCTCACTCTACTTCTGTAGTTCTTCATTTGGCGTTTGGTTCTTCCCTGACGTACCTTTATTCTGCCATTGCTTGAATGCGATTTCCTCTTCCTTGTGTGATTCTTCAGGATTAGGTTGGTGCCTCCCACTTCATTGTATAGGTTCATTTTGTTTTTCATCCTTTAACCCTTGATTTGTTTGCTGTTGCGTCTTTCATTTTGGAGGTATTTTTGGGTTTTTTGGGTAGAAATGGTGAAAATTGTAACACCCTGCCACGCAGAGTTTTACGCCTTGGACGTAAATCAGAGGTGGTGAGGCGCTATGTCCTCTAAAAGTAAAAATACATATATAATATAATTGAAGAGAATTGTAACTAGGAGCCTTGAAAGGGAAGTTAGTCAAAAACGAAGCAAAAATTGCATCACTCATGAAAGATAAGCATAGATGGATAAGCAAGATCAAAAGGAAGGTTTAAAGCATATATATGGATCAAAATTCCAAAAAACAGATAACAAGCTCCAAACTCAACTTACGAAACTAAGGTCGGCCAGAGTATATATATATATATATATATATAGTGATTTGGCCAGGGCTGCAGCGTCAGTACGAGCTCATACTCCCCGGGGAAGACAAGAGGGTCTACTATATAAACCCTAACTCCCTGGAATTGTCGATTGGATGTCGGTTTCTAAATCTATGTTCACATGGCTGGGGGTGCGATTTCATTCTCGGAGTTTGTGCAGGCATTGCTTAACTGATGTTTGGTGGCGCCGTCTCAATTGCATCCCAATAGTTGGACGGCCATCTGGATTTTTGAGTTGGTCTACAAGTACCTGGAACTTCTAGCTCGAGTGGAGGTGTTCCTGTTTTTCTTTTTGTGTACTCTTCCGACCAAGGGAAACACCAAAAGGGTTATGTGTTGTTCCGAGCTCACCTGAACCGGCAAATATTTGAGTTATTTGAAGACTCTTTTCACTAGTTTAAAGGAAGTACTTTAAAGTGCGTCATGCTTAGGGGCACCACCCCTTTTGGTTGACCTTGGAGGTTGAACGTCAGTTTCTAACGTACTAGAATTTTGGGCTGCTGCGTCGTACTTGACGCGTGTAACCTACAAGGGGCTGTCTCCCGAGAACAAAGACAACAGCGATGTTTTGTGGTCGATTTTCGGGGAAGGTCCATTGAATACTTGGGACATCATGGGCGATCTGGCGATGTGCCAAACTTACATTGGTGTGTGTTTAACTGCTTTCTTTGGTACCTCTCTACTTCCCAGGTTTGAAACTCATTCTTTCTTCTTTTTCCTTTTTCAATTCAAGTGACAAGAGGGTTAACCAACTTAGCGAGGTTGAAGGCTGACATAGCCAAGGAGGAGGGCGAGGAGGACGAAAAATATATATTTAGTGATAACGTGAATTTTATGGATTGAGTTAAATTGTTTTGGATGAATGAAGTCATTTGTTTGATTAGATTATTGATTTTCTTGAGTTGGCATGTGGTTATTGAAAGTTTATACTGAAAAGTGAATTTATTTTGGAAAACTGATTTATATATATATTTATATTAAGGCATGGCTTGGATTTGAAATTGTTAAAAAGAGTTTGAGAAAATGTTGGTTTGATTTATTGGTAATAAATTGAGAGTTAGAAATGATTTTGATATTGGAATTGGTTTGGCTTATTGGAAATAATTTGAAAAGGGTTTGAAAGGTGGTTTGGTTGGGACCCGAGATGGGTGGCAAAGTCTGAATTTTAAAGGAGATGCTGCCAAAATTTTTATAAAAAATGGAGATTTTGCTTGAAGTATTATTTAAACAAGTATGGATAAAAGAATAATATTATTTGACTTTGATTTATAAAGAAAAGAAATGCATTATGTTTTGGAACTTGATTTATTAAGAAAAGTATTATGTTGGAGTTTCAATTTATTAAGAAAAGTATTATATTTTGAGTTTTATTTAGTTAAGAAAAGAACTATACTATTTTGAATTCGATTTATCAAGGAAAGGTTTATGTTTCGAGTTTGATTTCTTTGAGAAGAGAATCATGTTTTGAGTGTAAATAATTGATGAACGGAAAAGGAGGTGTGATGATGATAATTATTGAATGAATTGAATGATGATGAGGATGAATTTGATATAGAAATGTTTTGTGGGGATAATGATTATTTACAGCCCATCAGATTCTAAAGAAAAATTATTTTGTGAGGATCGTGGTTATTTACCACCCACCAGTTTTTAAATGAATATGTTTGGTGGGGATGTTGGTCATTTATCGCCCACAGGTTTTTCTTTTCCAATTGAAAATATCTGGGGGGATCGAGGTGGTTTAACGCCCGCAGATGGTGGGGATCGAGGTGGTTTACCGCCCACCAGGTGAGGATCGTGGTACTATACCGCTCACCAATTTCAAGAAGAGATGCCTGGGTTAGCTACCGGACATGTTGGGTTAGTTATATAACCGACAGATGAGACTCATCGGCCATAGGTCAGACATGCATCATATGCATTTGCATGCTTTATTTGGGTTTGAATTTGTTTTGGAATGCCTAATTGCTTAACTATTATTAAGTGCTATCTGAGCTACTTGCTGTAACTGCTATCTATGTCTGTGCTTTTCTTATCTGTTTAGTCTGTATTTGCTCTGGTGTGGTACTTTTGAGATTGAATTTTGATGCTGAATTGATGATAAGTGCTGATTGATTGCGTGAATGGGCATGAGACCGTAATTGGTTTTTTATTGAGGTTTTTGTAAAGTATGAAAAGTCAAGCTGGTTTAGCATAGACTTAATGAACCTATGTTTGGAATAGGTTGGTCATTCATACAGTCTAGAAAACTGATTAAGATTTTCTTATAAGAAAAGAAAGGTTTTGTATTTCTAACATATTTAAATATTGATTTTTTTTAAAAAAGGTTTTTGGATAATTAGCCATTGGTTTTTAAAAGATTCATAAGACAATGATAATCAATAAGCTTTAAACCAGTTTTCTTATTAAATATCTTCTTATGATAATTCTGAAACTCTATGGTGAGACCGCGTGGTTAGGTTCTCACCCCCTACAGTTTTACCTTTTCAAGAATTGAATGAAGGAGCTTACGAAGAGTTTTATTGCGTTTTGTTTATACGATGTTGTTTTAGTTAGATAATTTTTCTTCCCTCGTCTTTGTTATTATAATATTGTAAGAGGGATAGGAGTTGTATGTTTTATATGTATATTATATTTATAAGCTACTTATGTAATAAGTTTTGTATATATGAATATGCTTGTTTGTTTTCAAGATAAAGTATTTTTTTCTGATTTTTCAAAGAAAACAGCAATAGGATTTCGAGTTAAAGGCTCATACTTTATTACTAAGTATATGAGGTCGTCGTAATACTTCTTGCTCTCAGAGTGACGCAGCTAAAAGCGTGACATTCTGATAGTAAGGGTGTTACAACAAACACAGTTTTCTCCTCGTTAGGGTGGTGCATCGGTATTTGATTGTACTCGGAGTATGCATCCATGAAGCTAAGGTACAGATGTCTCGAGGCAGCGTCTACTAATCCGTCGATGTTTGGTAGGGGAAAGGCTTCTTTAGGACAAGCTCTGTTCATGTCTGTGTAATCGGTGCACATTTGTCAATTGCAGTTTGCCTTTTTTACTAGTACGAGTTGGCCAACTAGGTCGTGTAGGGGAGCTCTTGGATGATGAAGCTTGCTTCAAGTAGTGCTTTGACTTGTCTTTTGACTTCGGATGCTTAGTCGGGAGACATTTTTTTTCTCCTCTAAGCCATCGGTTTGGCCTTTGGATCTACAACTAAGCGATGGGACATTAGATCAGTGTCTATGCTTAGCATGTCGGCCGGGGTGAATGCGAATATGTTCTTGTTTTGTCTCAGGAGCTTGATCAGGTCGCATTTTAGGTTGTAGGGTAGGTTTTTGTTGATGAATGTGAATTCATTCTTGGTCTGCCCTATTTGTAGTTTTTCCATGTCTCTTTTCAGTTCTGGTCAGGGTTAGCCGTCATAGCGTGCATCGAGGTCAGCAAAAAAGATGTCTGCCGCATCTCGGGACCTTTTGCGGAGGGTTAGACTGGTGTTGTTGCACTCTATTGCAACTTCCCATTCCCCGTATATTGTTCCGATGGTGCCGTTGTCAGCCTGAAACTTCATGATTGGGAACTTGGTGAAGATGACGGTGGATAGATCGTTGATCGTCTTTTTTCCGAGGATGATGTTATAGGCTATGGAATCTTTTAGCACTACGAATTCTGAGATAATGGTTTTCCTTTGGTTAAGGGTGAACGCGGATCGGATCGGATTGGATATGACCAAAATTTCGATCCGATCCGCACTAAAATCATCGGATCGGATCGGATCCAATATCCGTAGTTTCTAAGGTTGGATCTGATCCGCACATTTGCGGATCGGATTGGATCGGATATCGGATATATCTGTAAAACACAAAAATATTTTTAAAAGCTTATTTTTATTAAAAAAATATCAATAGAATTCATTTTTTCTATTCTTTTAAATATGTTTACTCTTAAAACATACTTTTCTTAAATAATAAATTAAAATAATACAACATATATGATAATTATTAGTTGAAATAAAACATAAAAAGAATATTTACTTATTTATTTCTTTATTTTTGCGGATACACGGATATGCGGATACCAACACAAAATCCGCAATCCGATCTGAAAGCCTTGCGGATCGGATCCATATCCACAATTTCGGATCGGATTCGGATAAACACTGCGGATATGCGGATCGGACCCGATCCATGAACACCCCTACCTTTGGTTTCCAGTACCGATGGTGACTGGTAGTATGACGGAGCCATCTAGTTTGAGAAAATTATCTCTGAGCCTGGTTATTCCTTTTCGATGGTCCCATATGTTTTTGTTTCGGAGGCCAAGCTTGTCAAAGGCACCTCAGAAAAGGATGTTGAACTCTGCTCTGGTATCTACAAAAAAACATTTGACCAGGCTGGTTTCGACTCTGGCTGAGATTACGAAGGGGGCGTCCTGTGTCGACGTACTGTGTTGGCAGTCATCGGGAAGGAACGTGATTGCTGCTGGGAGGGTCGAGGTTGGTGTTTCATTTTTTACGGCTAGCACCCTGAGGTCTTTCTTTAGCTCTAATTTGGATTTTTTGGCGCGTCTTTCCCTGTGATCACATTTACTATTACGGTCGGGTCGATTTTTAGGCTTTCTTGGTGTGCTTGTTGTGCCATTCTAGGGCTACGACCTTCCCATTTTGGTGATCTTTGTTTTGCAGTCTTTTTGGCTTCTCAGATAATCTTGGCGAATTCGGGCAGTTTGCCATCTTGGATGGCTTGTTCGATAGCGTCCTTCAGATCGAAGCAGTCTTGGGTCTTGTGTTTGTACCCTCTGTTGTAGTTGCAGTATAGGCTTTTATTTCCACCTATTTACTCCTTTAGTTGTCGCGCCTTTAAGAGGATGTCTCGTTCCGTTATTTGGTGATAGATCTCTGTGATCGAGGCGGGTAGGGGGTGTAGTTAGTGAACTTTCTTACCCTGAGTGGCTGGCTCAGGGCAGTGGATATGAAGTATTCTTTTGGAGTATCTTTTGGTGGTGGGTTGCTACGAGGTGTCGTGTTGCCGTTTATTGGCGGCCACGACTTGGCTTACCTCTTCGTCATTTGTGTATTCTCTTGTGACATTTTGGATTTCATGCACGGTCCAAACTGGCTTGGTGGTGAGGTACTTTCGGAAGTCTTCGTTCATAAGGCCATTGGTCAGACAAATACTGGCTACCGAGTCCATAAGTCTGTTGACTGTTAGGCATTCATCGTTGAACCTATTGAGGTATTTCCTCATGGATTCGTCTTGTCTTTAAGTGATTTCGAGTAGGGTGATCAGATGTCTTGCTTTGGTGATCCTGGTGGTAAACTATGCGATAAACTTCCCGGAGACATAATCAAAACTAGATATAGAGCCATTGGGGAGGGTGTTGATCCATTTGATCGCGGGACCGACTAGGGTTACTGAAAAGGCCCTGTATTGGACCGCATCGGCGACTCCTTCTAGGTTTATCCTGGCCTCAAAGACCGTGAGATGCTCTTGCGGGTCCTTCGTCCCATCGTATTTCATATTAGTGGGCTTGTCGAAGCCCTTTGAGAGCTTGGCTTTCAGAATTTTCTCGGTGAATGGGGTGGCTCCCATTATCACATGTTCGCTTCGTGTTCGCTTGGTATCTCGACGGTGTCTTCGGTCGTCCTCATCGTATCAGCATTTCAGATCTCTGGAAATGTTGTGGTTGTGGCATTTTCCATGTCGTTGTTCAGGTGACCTGTCATTCTTGGTTTCACGATACGATCGGGTCCTAAGGTTGCTTGACTTGCATGTTTCGGGTGGTATCACTTCTTGGACGTGACTCGGCCTTCGAGGTTTTGCACTCTGAGACAAAGTTCTTGATTTATCTGGATTATTTTCTCTCCTAGGCCATTAGGTGCTCGAACTTTACCAGGCTGCCGATTGTCCTTCTTCTGTTACCGTCAAACAGGGGTTGGCTGGCGGTGCACAGCGTCGGTTATCCATCCGTGGGTGAGGAAAATGCTATCTCGAAGTTCGGGTATCTGGCTTCGCGGGTTTGAATTGTGATGATGACTTGAGGATTGCTCTTCGAGATTCTCCGTCATGCGGCGTGCCACAATTTGGCAAGAACCCACAGACAGTGCCAATGTACTAGAAGTTTCTGATACGGGTTGTGAGATGGATTAGAGACTTGCGAGTCGAGGCAGTTGTCGGGTTGTCTGAGTGGAGCGACGGGGGTGGATACCTTTAAAGACACTCTGACGCTCAAGTCAAAATGGATCTAGGAGGTATGTGTGTAGGGAGTGAGTAACGTACCTGAGGGGGACTCTGTTTCCCCTTTTTATATAGCTCGAGGTAGTTATCTTATCTTATCTTATCAGGTCAGAGGCTGCTCCGATGGGGGATCCGGGTCCGTAACAACAACAACAAATGTAGTAAATGTATTCAATATATTATATTAAATTCTTGTTTAATTATAATTGGGTGAATGATATTTCTTTGGAAAGTTAAACAGCTTATTTTTTTCGTTAACCATTTACTATGTTAAGGAGTTTTAACCTGATTTCTTCTCTAGGTTAGCACAAGATAGGAGAATGAAAGGCTTGTAGTTAGCAATGATCCATTAAACATGGGGAAGGGATACATGTAAGGGAATTGTCAATATTCAATATTTAGTAGAGTTCCAAGATAGAGAATTAATTACAATTTTTATATTGAATCCTTTACATATTTATAGTGTTTGAGAAGAAATTTACAAACAATTTAGATAGATCTATATAAAATTCAAGTAGAACTATATATTGATATGATTTAGATTATACTTCTGATAGGTTGACGTCCAATTAGGAGGAGTTTGTTGGGACTGACTATTATTACTTTTGATGGGTCGACATGCTCATCATTATATCTGAATTTTTTTATAATTATAAAAGTTAAAATCCTCACATTATGACATAATTTTGTTGGTATACATGCATGATTGATTTTTTTTTACTATTTTTTTGTATCATAACTTTCACTTTAAGTTGTAATACTGTAGTGGATTTTGCATGACTGGGAGGACAAGGAATGTTTGAACATATTGAGGAAATGCAAAGAGGCAATCATGAATAATGGCAGCAACGGAGGGAAGGTGATTATCATAGATATGGTGATAAAGGATGAAAAGAAAGGTGATGATGAATCACTTCAAACACAACTCTTTTTTGACATGCTGATGATGGTGTTGCTAGCTGGAAAGGAGAGAAATGAAAAAGAATGGGCCAAATTAATATTTTCTGCTGGTTTTAGTGACTACAAGATAACTCCAATTCTAGGAGTAAGGTCTCTCATTGAGATATATCCATAGCAACTTAATCACACACTAATGGATGAGAATATAGTGTTTGAGAGTCCTTTAATTGTTTAATATCAAAGTTGCACTTTAATTACTTGTGTCGTCAAGGTTCTTTTGGTGTTCTATCTCAATTCAACCATTTTAAAACTTTATCATAGTTTAAACTTCTATTGTGATCGTTTAATTATAATTATTCATAAATTATTAATGATTTAAGTTTATTCATTAATGTTAATGTTTAATAGATGCATTAGATTAAAAGTAATGACACATATGAAAATAATTTTTTATCTACCCATAATATACGAGGTTTTTACTGTTCTATTTTACTGAAAACACTTTAGTAAACTACCATGATGAACGTATGAAAGAAAGAGAAAGAAAAAGGGAGAGAAACCAATAATCTTAAAATTCAACTAAACCAATTTTAAAGTTTAACTTTATCATAATCAAAATAATTATGACAACTAAGTCAGATATAAAAATCACAACTTTTAAAATCTTAATTAAAGCTTCCGCTTAAGTTAATTTCTACATGTGGTATCATAACATGTATTTTAAAAGTATATAATTTTTTCTGGTTTAATTATGATATATAGATGATGTCTACTGTTCTGATGATTTTCTGATTGATTATTTATAGTAGGATTTAATTAAGTGAATTTCAAATTTTTATGCCATCAAAACTGGATTTGTGGTTGTAAATATTTTACTTGTGTTTTTAGAAATTTTAATTTCGCCATAAATTATACTCATATATGAATTTAGTCTTGAGTTCATGTTCATTATTGATGATAACTATTAAATTAATATTTTAAACCCTAGTCTTAAATTTATTTTGAGTATGTAATGTTCTCTCTATTTTTATGAAAATCTATAAATATTTTATTTATAGTATTAAGTTTATTGTTGATTATTTACTACTTAATTATGTACACCAAAGTGAAAAGTTATGATATAAAATGTCAGTATAGATATTAATGTGTTAATTAATTTTAGAATTAGATTTATTCAAAGAAATTTTTTTATTATTAATAAATTTAAAAGTGAAAAAAATTTATTATTCTTGAGTTAGATATATATATTGTCCAAAAATAGTATATGTATTTGGTAGAAAATTTTAATCTTCAAGTACGATAAATACCACATTTATTTGTATGTTAGTATATTGTAGAATTTTACTCAAAGATGAACTATAATATGTTGTGTTATGTTCTGTAATCTGAATAAAAATTAAAATTAATATGAGCATTGTATGATTAACTTATAGATATTTCAATTTATTCGCAAGCTTCTTCTGTTATCATGTTTAATGGCTTAAACTTCTTTGAATGGAGTGAGCAAGTGAAGTTTCATTTAGATATTTTGGATCTTGACTTGTCACTAATGACAATGATGAGGATGAGAAGTATGTGTTTAAGATATCAGAACGTTCTAACAAATTGACCCTTATATTTACGGCGAATGATTATTACAAGCAATATTAAGACTACCTTTTCACAAATAGAAAATGCTAAAGTATATCTTACATTTGTGAAAGATTGCTTTTGATGTACTGATAAGTCATTTGTTAGTACATTAATGTTACAGCTCACGACCATAAAGTTTGATAGGTCTAAGAACATGCAAGATAATACTATTGAGATGACTAATATCGCTGTAAATTTAAAGTTATTGGGTATGACAGTTGATGACTCCTTCATGATGCAGTTCATTCTGAACTCACTACCTTT
This sequence comes from Arachis stenosperma, assembly GCF_014773155.1. NCBI lineage: Eukaryota > Viridiplantae > Streptophyta > Magnoliopsida > Fabales > Fabaceae > Arachis > Arachis stenosperma. The sequence goes on along the minus strand of NC_080383.1, from coordinate 24,822,385 downwards.
TGAGTATGGAGCTTTCCAAATTAATTATAATGTCATGAAGGAAAAATAAAATGTTAATGAATTGATTGAAAAAATCATACAGGAAGAAAATATACTTAAGAATTGTGGCAGTCATTTTGTCAACTTGGTTCAAGGAGCTGACAAATCAAAAAAGAAATACAAAGTCCAAGAATTTCAAAAAGAAAGGACATGTTAATGCAAAATAATATCATTTCTGCAAGAAGGAATGACACTTCCAAAAGAATTGTCCTAAACGTAGGGCATGGTTTGAAAAAAAATGTTTGTTTAAAATATATATATTCATTTTTGAATCAAATTTAATTAATGTTTCTCATAATTTTTGGTGGTTTAACTGGTGCTACATCTCATGTATCTAATGTAATACAGGAATTACTTGCAATCCAAACCACAAACTAAAGTAAGTTGTTCCTCTATATGAAAAACTATGTGAAAGCACCAATTGAAGAAATAGAAATTTATTGTTTAGTGTTAGATACAAGCTTTCATTTAGATTTACCTAGGGCTCTTTATATTTTCAATGTCTAGAAATTTAATTTTTGTTTTAAAGTTGGATAATTATAGTTTTTCTTTTAACGGTGGACATGACTGTTTTAATTTATATAAAATTTCTAATATTATTGATTGTAACATTCTGATTGATGGCTTATATAAATTAAAACTTGTTGATCAATTTTTTAAATCCTTGTTTATTAAGTACCAGAATAATGTAGTTAGGTCAAATATGCCTAAGAAAAGTTCTGTATTCTTGTGGCATAAACTTTTGGGTCATATATCCAAAAAAAGAATAAAAAGATTAATAAAAAATGAGATTTTACAAAATCTAAATTTTGATAATCTTGATTTATGTGTGGATTATATTAAGAGAAAACAAACCAGACAAAACAAAAAAGTGCCACAAGAAGTAGTTAGTTTCTTGAAATTATACACACTGATGTAAGCGACCTTTTGATGCTCTATTTATTGGGGAAGAAAAATATTTTATCATTTTTATTGATGACTTTTCACGTTATGGGTATGTCTATTTGTTTAAAGAAAAGCTTCAAGTAGTTGATGCTATTGAAAGTTATATTAAAGAAGTTAAAAGGCAATTAGACAAAAAGTTAAAATTTGTTAGATTAGATAGAGGTGGTGAATATTATAAAAAACATAATGAAACAGAACAATGTCCAAGTCTATTTGCAAAATTTTTAGGAAGACATGACATATGTACACAATACACAACGCCATACACACCACAACAAAATGGTGTGACAGAAAGACGTAATCAAATGTTAATGGATATAGTTAGAAGTACACTGAGCGATTTTTCTTTATCCAAATTTTTGTGGATGTATACATTAAAGACTGTCATGTATTTTTACAATTTCTATTTTACTGAAAATCCTCTAGTAAACTACCATCATGATAAACATATGAAAGAAAGAAAAATAGAAAAAAACCAATCTTAAAATTCAACTAAACCAATTTAAAATTGAACTTTATCATAACTAAAATAATTATGACAACTAATCCAGATATAAAAATTACAACTTTTAAAATCTTAATTAATACTTTCGCTTAAGTTAATTTCTACAAATCAAACATATATTTGAATCCTATTTATTTACGTATTTTATAAGAAATTATTATATTTATTTTATTTTACTCTCTTTCATATTTTTTTATTTTTATTATTTTTAACACTATTTAATTTTTCTTCTATCTCATTGAGTTTATAACTTTCATTGATAACATAGAATAATTAATATATGGGATTTCGGTATGCATCCATCTTTGTAAATATAGGAAGTTTTATTTAATAAATTGTCTTCATTATTTATGTTTTATTTTAGTTATAGTTACTGTAAAATAAAGGTTTTAACTCAGTTGAAAAGTGAGGTTGAATCAAAAAATTATTTTTAATATTTAATAAAATTGATTGTACAATACACTAAATTAAAGAGATTATTTTTGTCTTTATTTTATTCTTTAATAGCACATACAACAGAGCAAAAATAAAAAGTTATAAAGATAAGAGATATAAAAGAATAACATCACAATATATTTTGATTTGACTACAAAGTGTAATATAATTTAAGTCTAATTTCTACCACAAAAATAATAATTGTGATCACTATAATTAAAATTGATTATAAATACTAATTTTAAGAGACTCACATTATTGTAACACACTTAAACTAATTCAAATTTAGTAATTTCTAAGTCCTAACCCAACTTAGATAAGAGAAACTAAGTGCACTCTAATTCTAGTGCACTTTCGAATCAAATACTCAAACAAAAGAATAAATGACTTTTGTGTGATCAACTCTCTTTATCTTTTGATGTTTCTTTTAATATTAATTTAATTTTAGATAATAGAAAAATATAGACACACTCAAAAATAAAAAAAGGATATTGTATGTTATCTATGAAATATGCTCGAATTGGTTGCCTTCTTCCTTAAATAATTCTTTATATATAAGACTTTGATTACTTTTTCAATGTTAGAATCATTTCCTATTTGATCAAGCTAGCTATTGTACACATCAATACTCTATCCGCCTTGACAATGAAAAGATGAAATGATACTTTCTACAATTAGACATATTATATATATATTGGGGATAAAACATTACTTTAAAATGAGATTATTGTTATTAATAACATATAAATATTAAAATTATATTAATGTATTAATTAAAATGCATTATTAGAATATAGAGTTGCAAGAATTAAAATAATTAAATTTTATTAACTTTAATTAGTCAAATTAGCATAAAATAAGAAAGAGATGATTAATCATATTAAATAAATTAAAAAATATTATTGAGTAAAGCAAATGTCACAATAATTATATTACTAATTTGAAAAAAAATTCAATTCAATCCATTCAATTTTTATTTAAAATAGACAATTAAAGATCACCAATGAATAAAAATAAATGAAAATAATAAAAAATAATTTTGGTAGTATAAATAATTAAATTAAATTATTATATACAATTTTTGCTTTTTACTTTATTATAATTTAAGTTAACATTAATGGTAAAAAATTAATTTTAAATAGCCCAACTTGTATTTTACAACATAATTAAAGTACAATTCATACTTTTTTATCTTGTGATTAATCAATATTTTTTAAATTTTTTGGTTAAGTCTTCTATATTTTATGATTTATAAATTTTCTCTACAAAATACAAATTTATGATGAATTATTATAATCGAAAATAAAAAATTATAAAAAAATCAGATAAAATAAAAAAATAGAGTAAAAATTTATTTTGAAATTAAAAATTTGTCAATTGTATTAGAAATTCTAAAAATTTGTATCTTATTATATAATCAATTTTGTTACTCACTTCAACTTCATTATCCCTTTGTATCCAAAAAGTATATAATGTCACACTTATTTCAAAAAATATGAAACTCTTCAAATACACGGTATAATGTATAATTTAAGAACAATAAGCTAAAAAAATATCTAGAATTTTTTAATAGTATTTGAAATTTTCAATGACGATAAAACAAAGAGTTTAAATTTACCAAATGAATTCAATAGTTATCCTTTGGGCATCTTATTTAAATTTGAATTTTAAAATTTAATTTGTATCTTTTTTTCCTAATATAAATTATTTTTGACAAAATATAGAAAAAAATCTATTAGACCAAAAAAATATTCTATCAAAGACTTATTATAAGGAGATTTATAATTAGAAAAGAAAATAATAAAAGCCTTAATAACAATAAAGAAAAAGAAATGAAGCTCATATTAAAGACTGTTAGAAAAGAAATAATAAAGTTCGTATTAATAATAATAATAATGTTGAGGAATGACGTTGCTATTTTAGGCTTCTAGCCTTCGCCTTTGGCCATCATTTTTTCATTTCTTTAATTTTTTATTTAAATTATCAAGTCATAAAAAAATAAAGAATAATTCAAGAAAACGAAAACAGCAAGATCAATAGTAACTATACAAATCAAAATATATAGGAGAAAAATAAACTACTATATGATAGAATTAATAACATGAGTATATTTCATCATTAAATAAACAAAGTTAATGCAAAATAAAATTACACATAAAGAAAAATAAAAGAGTCAATATGTTGAAAAGTGACAAAGTGCAAAGAGATGACAAACTATCGGAAGGTGACGAAAAATATATGGTTTCTCCATGAGAATAAATAAGTAGTGGATGAACTAATTGGTGAGGTCAGAAAGGCATCGAAGCATTGACAAAAGAGAAAGAAAAAATAGCACGGAAGAAAAGTATGAAAAGTAGGTGATTTCACCAGAAGAAAAATTAACTTATCCTCATCAAGGAGGATACCATGACTCTAATACTATGTTAGAAAGGGAAGATGAAGCAATAGAAAAATATATTTGTGAATATTCAAGTTGTGTAGAAAGATACAATATAGAACAGTATTTATATGTTGTAAAACCCTACCATACAGAGTCTTATGCTTAAGTTATAATTTAAAGATGGCAAGGTATTACGATCTCAAATATAAAATTTAGTACGTATAATAGTGTGAAAAATGATTATAACTAGAAGCCTTTGAAGAAAAAGGGGTAAGACAAAATCATAACTCGAAAAGCGCAACACTTCGATCGATAACGTAATGAATAAAGGAATAAGCTAAAGTGAGATTATATATATACAAAAGAGTGCCAAAAATAGGAATATCAAAACTCAAAATCCGGTTGTGAAGATAACCGGTCCGAGCATAGAAATATATATATGTAAATAAAATAAGGAACCCCAAGGAAACCCAAAGGGACATAAATACAGAAAACATATTCTCAAAAGCTACCTCTAAGAGGAGTCATCACAGTATGTATTATTTAGCGGATATAAAAGTATCTAAGAAAAACATAAAATCAAAATAAAGTCCCGAGAACCAAGGAATCTTTGCCAATTCAGAAGTCTCCAGTATGCATTAGCGAGAAGCCTCACGTCCTGTATCTGAAAACCACAAAATTCGCATGGGTGAGAACCGGAGGTTCTCAGTATGGTAAAAGTGCCCACATATCTAACATGTAATGTCCCGGGAAAGCCAAAGGCAAATCCTAGAACTTTCAACAGATAAATTAAAGCTTATAAACAGACTAATCCACAAATGGCAACTGACTAAAGATCTTCAATCTAACTAATACTTCCCTTTTCAATTCCTTCAGACCTCCCAACCACCAGCAGGAGTAAAATATGGCAAACACAGTTATATCAGATAAGAGATATACAAATAGGAAATAGATACGACATTTAGACAATTAGCAAGTAATATGCAGTCAATTAGGCAATCTCAAACAATTCACATAATATGCATATGATGTATGCCTGTCCTAATGGTTGATAATATCATCTGTCGGTTATATAGCCAACCCGACAAGTCCTGGTAGCTAACCATTGGACTGTCCCTCTGTCGTGCATCCCCAACTCGAGTTATACTCAGTATAATTCATATCCAACACCCTCACTAGTGTATATTCACGGGGGCGAGCTCATCCGTAACTTTTACAGTGTCCGGCCACACTTGCGATATAGGGTCAGCAGAGTATCAAGTCTCCACTTGAAGCACATGGTGGCTAGCCACTGCTTTCACCCAGGAAAACTCGTATCTCAGATAGTGGAATTGCAACATTCACATTTCATTCAATACGCATATATGCAATCATACTCAGCCATAAATCAATAATGGCCCTGCCATAATCCGATAATAACTTAGCCATCCGGCTCACAGTTCAATTCAGAATCAGCCAATTTATCAACAAATACAGCCCTTCGGCTCATGGCACATAAAGCAATTCCACCGCCATCATCTGTATCTCATATAATCATCTTTGATCATCATTGATCATAAATTTTCCCCTTTCTTCAGTCACAAGTTACAACATCCCCTAGCTCCTTACTCTTTGCTAGGCATATCATAATGATTTAAGATATAAGGGGTGAGATCGGAGGCTTAGAAGTATGAAAATTGGCTTTTAAAACTCAAAAATCAACTTTGGGATAAAAACAGGGTCACGCGTGTGCGTCGCCAACGCGCACGTGTGGAACACCAAAAAGTTCATCGCCGCATATGTGTCGCCCACGTGCACGCGTGGATGGAAAAACAGCCAAGTGACGCCTACGCGTCAGCCACGCGTACGCATGGGTGCGTTTGTGCTCCACGTACAAAACTAGCACAATTTTCGCACAACTCTCGGGAAAATGGCTGGGCATTTGGTGCAGCTCACCGACGCGTACGCGTCGGCCACACGCACGTGTGGGTGGTGAAAATGACGTGTATGCGTCTGTCACGCCTACGCGTGGATGTGCGTTCTGCCAAAAATTTTTCTAAGTTAAAAGCTGTAGAATTCACAGTTCCAAACTCCAATCTTTCGACGGACATAACTTCTTCATTTCAAATCATTTTTCGCCCGTTCTTGGAACGACATGAACATCCCGGATCCAATCATTTATAAATAAGTTTGGCACAAAACGGGGATCTGGAGTCCAAGTTATGCTCTGTCAAAGTATGCCCAAAAACCATTGATGAGCGGATAATTTATACGCTTTTTAGCATAGTTTTTACATAGTTTTTAGTAAGTTTAAGCTACTTTTAGGGATGTTTTCATTAGTTTTTATGTTAAATTCACATTTCTGGACTTTACTATGAGTTTGTGTGTTTTTCTGTGATTTCAGGTAAATTCTGACTGAAATTGAGGGATTTGAGCAAAACTCAGAAAAAGGCTGACAAAAGGACTGCTGATGCTGTTGGATTCTGACCTCCCTGCACTCGAAATGGATTTTCTGGAGCTACAGAACTCCAATTGGCGCGCTCTCAACGGCGTTGGAAAGTAGACATCCAGGGCTTTCCAGCAATATATAATAGTCCATACTTTATTCGAAGAATGACGACGTAACTTGGCGTTAAACGCCAAGTTCATGCTGCTGTCTGGAGTTAAACGCCAGAAAAACGTCATGATCCGGAGTTGAACGCCCAAAACACGTCATAACTCAAAGTTCAACGCCAAGAAATGCCTCAGCTCGTGGATTGATCAAGCTCAGCCCAAGCACACACCAAGTGGGCCCCGGAAGTGGATTTATGCATCAATTACTTACTCATGTAAACCCTAGTAGCTAGTCTAGTATATATAGGACATTTATCTATTGTATTAGACATCTTTGGTCTCAGTTTTGTTTTATTCTTCATCCGAAGAGGCTATTGATCACGTTTTAGGGGGCTGGCCATTCGGCCATGCCTGAACCTTATGCTTATGTATTTTCAACGGTGGAGTTTCTGCACACCATAGATTAAGGGTGTGGAGCTCTGCTGTACCTCAAAGATTAATGAAGTCCTACTTTCTTTTATTCAATTCCTCTTTATTCTTATTCCAAGATATTCATTCGTACCCAAGAACATGATGAATGTGATGAGTTAGATAACCCTCATTATCATTCTCACTTATGAGCGCGCGTGATTGACAACCACTTTCGTTCTACATGCAACAGAGCTTGAATGTGTATCTCTTAGATTCCCCAACAGAATCTTCGTGGTATAAGCTAGATGGATGGCGGCATTTATGAGGATCCGGAAAGTCCAACCTTGTCTGTGGTGTTCCGAGTAGGATCCTGGGAATCCGGAAAGTCTACCTTGTCTGTGGTGTCCGAGTAGGATTCCGGTAATGAATGACTGTGACGAGCTTCAAACTTGTAACCTGCTGGGCGTAGTGACAACGCAAAAGAATCAATGGATTCTATTCCAGTAGGGGAGGGAACCAACCGGTGATTGGCCGTACTGTGACAGAGTGCGTGAGCATTAGCTTTCACTGCGAGGATGGGATGCAGCCATCAGCCATGGGTGATGCCTCCAGACTGGTTAGCTGTGCGAGTGACAGCCGCATAGGATATTTCCCCGAGAGGATGAAAGTAGCCACAGCTGATGGTGAACCCCTATACAAAGCTTGCCATGGAAAGGAGTAAGAAGGATTGAGTAGAAGGAATAGGAGAGCAGGCGTCCGTGAGCTCTACAGCACCTCCATTCCGCTTATCTGAAATTCCTACCAATGAATCTACATAAGTATTTCTATCCTTTTTATTATTTATTTCTTTCTATTTTCGAAACCCATAAATCAATATTTAATCCGCCTAACTGAGATTTGCAAGGTGACCATAGCTTGCTTCATACCAACAATCTCTGTGGATTCGACCCTTACTCACGTAAGGTTTATTACTTGGACGACCCAGTACACTTGCTGGTTAGTTGAACGGAGTTGTGAATTCAACCAGTGCCATAATTAGAACATTGATCACAAATGATACAAGAATTTTGATCACAATTTCGTCCACCAAGTTTTTGGCGCCGTTGCCGGGGATTGTTCGAGTATGGACAACTGACGGTTCATCTTGTTGCTTAGATTAGGTAATTTTCTTTTCAAAAATCTTTTTCAAAAATTTTTCTTGTATTTTTCGTTTTTCCAAAAATGTTTTTCGAAAAAAATAAAATAAAAATCCAAAAAAATTAGAAAATCATAAAAATCAAAAATATTTTGTGTTCTTGTTTGAGTCTTGTGTTAATTTTTAAGTTTGGTGTCAATTGCATGCTTTTAAAATTTTTCTTGCATTTTTTTCGAAAACTCCATGCATTCATAGTGTTCTTCATGATCTTCAAGTTGTTCTTGACAAGTCTTCTTGTTTGATCTTGATGATTTCTTGTTTTGTGTTGTTTGTTGTTTTTCATGTGCATTTTTGCATTCATATTTTCCATGCATTAAAGATTTCTAAGTTTGGTGTCTTGCATGTTTTCTTTGCATCAAAAATTTTTCAAAAATATGTTCTTGATGTTCATCATGATCTTCAAAGTGTTCTTGGTGTTCATCTTGACATTCATAGCATTCTTGCATGCATCTTGTGTCTTGATCCAAAATTTTCATGTTTTGGGTCATTTTTGTGTTTTTCTTTAAAAATTTAAAAATCAAAAATATCTTTTCCTTATTTCCCTCCAAAATTTCGAAATTTTGGGTTGACTTGGTCAAAAATTTTCAAAATTAGTTGTTTCTTACAAGTCAAGTCAAAATTTCAATTTTAAAAATCTTATCTTTTCAAAATCTTTTTCAAAAATCATATCTTTTTCATTTTTTTTTATTATTTTCGAAAATTTCAAAAATCTTTTTCAAATTATTTTCAAAATCTTTTTCTTATCTTTATATGTAATTTTCGAAAATTCACTAATAATTAATGTGATTGGTTCAAAAATTTGAAGTTTGTTACTTTCTTGTTAAGAAAGGTTCAATCTTTAAGTTCTAGAATCTTATCTTGTAGTTTCTTGTTAGTGAAGTAAATAATTTCAAAATTTTTGAATTGAATCTTTTTATCTTTTATTTGATCCTTTTCAAAATTTTATATTTTTCAAAATTTGATTTCAAAATATCTTATCTAACTCCCTATCTTCTTATCTTTTAAAATTTTGATTTCAAATCTTTTTCAATCAACTAACTAACTTTGTGTTTGTTTCTTATCTTTTTCAAAACCACCTAACTACTTCTCTCTCTTCTATTTTCGAAAATATCTCACCCTTTTTCAAAAATTCTTTTAATTAACTAATTGTTTCAAATTTTATTTTTAATTACTATTATCTTTAATTTTCGAAAATCACTAACTTCTTTTTCAAAATTATTTTCGAAATCTCCCTCCTCTTTTCTTCTTCTATTTAATTATTTAATTACTAACACTTCTCTTCACCTCTCTTCATTCATATCCTAATATCTCATCTCACATCTCTGCCACCCTCACAGTTGTGTTTCTTTCATTACATTACATTCTTTGTCTACCCCTCTTCTCCTACCCCTTTCTTCTTCTACTAACATAAAAGAATCTCTATACTGTGACATAGAGAATTCCTTTTTCTTTTCTTGTTTTCTTCTCTTTCATATGAGCAGGAGCAAGGATAAAAGCACTCTTGTTAAAATTGATCCAGAACCTGAAAGGACTCTGAAGAGAAAATTAAGAGAAGCTAAATTACAACAATCCAGAAACAATCTTTCAGAAATTTTCGAACAAGAGAAGGAGATGGCCGAAAATAATAATAATAATGCAAGGAGAATGCTTGGTGACTTCACTAAGCCAACGTCCAAGTTTTATGGAAGAAGCATCTCCATTCCTGCCATTGGAGCCAATGATTTTGAGCTTAAGCCTCAATTAGTTGCTTTAATGCAACAAAACTGCAAGTTTTATGGACTTCCATCTGAAGATCCCTATCAGTTTTTAACTGAGTTCTTGCAGATCTGTGACACTGTAAAGACAAATGGAGTTAATCCTGAAGTCTACAGACTCTTGCTTTTCCCTTTTGCTGTAAGAGACAGAGCTAGAGTATGGTTGGATTCACAACCCAAGGATAGCCTGGACTCATGGGATAAGCTTGTCACTGCATTCTTAGATAAGTTCTTTCCTCCTCAAAAGCTGAGCAAGCTGAGAGTGGATGTTCAAACCTTCAAACAAAAAGATGGTGAATCCCTCTATGAAGCTTGGGAAAGATACAAGCAGCTGACCAAGAGATGTCCATCTGACATGTTTTCAGAATGGACCATATTAGATATATTCTATTATGGTCTCTCTGAGTTTTCGAAAATGTCACTAGACCATTCTGCAGGTGGATCTATTCACCTGAAGAAAACGCCTGAAGAGGCTCAAGAACTCATTGACATGGTTGCAAACAACCAGTTTATGTACACCTCTGAGAGGAATTCCGTGAATAATGGGGTACCTCAGAAGAAAGGAGTTCTTGAAATTGATGCTCTGAATGCCATATTGGCTCAGAACAAAGTGTTGACTCAACAGGTCAACATGATCTCTCAAAATCTGAATGGCTTGCAACATGCATCCAACAGTACTAGAGAGGCAGCTTCTGAAGAAGCTTATGATCCTGAAAACCCTGCAATGGCAGAGGTTAATTACTTAGGTGAACCTTATGAAAACACCTATAACTCATCATGGAGAAATCATCCAAATTTCTCCTGGAAGGATCAACAAAAACCTCAACAAGGTTTTAACAATGGTGGACGTAATAGGCTGAATAATAGTAAGCCATATCCATCATCTCCTCAGCAACAGACAGAGAATTCTGAACAAAACAATTATAATTTAACCAATATAGTCTCTGATCTGTCAAAGGCCACTTTCAGTTTCATGAATGAAACAAGATCCTCCATTAGAAATCTGGAGGCACAAGTGGGCCAGCTGAGTAAGAAAGTCATTGACACTCCTCCCAGTACTCTCCCAAGCAATACAAAAGAAAATCCAAAAGGAGAGTGCAAGGCCATTGATTTAATCAAAGTGGCCGAATGCACCAAGGAGGAGGAGGACGAAAATCCCAGTGAGGAAGACCTCCTGGGACGTTCCTCAAGCAAGAAGGAGTTTCCTATTAAGGATCCTGAGGAATATGAGGCTCATCTAGAGACCATAGAGATTCCTTTAAATCTCCTTCTGCCATTCATGAGCTCTGAAGAATATTCATCCTCTGAAGAGAATGAAGATGTGACTGGAGAGCAAGTTGCTCAATACTTAGGAGTTATCATGAAGCTGAATGCCAAGCTGTTTGGTAATGAGACCTGGGAAAGTGAACCTCCCTTGCTCATTAGTGAACTAGATACTTGGATTCAGAGAACTCTACCTCAAAAGAAACAGGATCCTGGCAAGTTTCTAATACCTTGCACCATTGGCACCATGAGCTTTGAAAAAGCTCTATGTGATCTTGGGTCAGGGATAAATCTTATGCCACTCTCTGTAATGGAGAAGTTGGGGATCATTGAGGTACAACCTGCCTTGTTCTCATTACAAATGGCAGACAAGTCAGTGAGACAAGCCTATGGAATAGTAGAGGACGTCCTAGTAAGGGTTGAAGGCCTTTACATCCCTACTGATTTCATAATCCTAGACACTAGGAAGGAAGATGATGAATGCATCATCCTAGGAAGACCTTTCCTAGCCACAGCAGGAGCTGTGATAGATGTCAACAGAGGTGAGTTAGTCCTTCAATTGAATGGGGATTACCTTGTGTTTCAGGCACATGGCCATCCCTCTGTGACAAAAGAGAGTAAGCATGAAGAGCTTCTCTCAGTTCAAGGTCAAGAAGAGCCCACACAGTCAAACTCTAAGTTTGGTGTTGTGAGGCCACAACCAAACTCTAAGTTTGGTGTCCAAACCCCATATCCAAACTCTAAGTTTGGTGTTGGGAATACCACACTTAAGTTGACCTGATCACCCTGTGGCTCCATGAGAGCCACTGTCAAGCTATTGACATTAAAGAAGCGCTTGTTGGGAGGCAACCCAATTTTATTTATCTAATTTTATTTTATTTTGTTTCTTTGTTATTTTTGTGTTTAATTAGGTACATGATCATGAGGAGTCACGAAAAAATCAAAAAATTTAAAAACAGAGTCAAAAACAGAAGAAAAAAATTTTTCACCCTGGAGGACGCACGGGCTGGCGTTCAACGCCCAGAAGGTGCATCTGGCCGGCGTTCAACGCCAGAACAGAGCACCATTCTGGCGCTGAACGCCCAAAACAAGCAACAACCTGGCGTTAAACGCCAGGATGCGCACACAGAGGACAATCTGGCGCTGAACGCCAGAAACAAGCTTGAAACTGGCATTCAATGCCAGAAACAAGCATCACATGGGCGTTTAACGCCCAGAACATGCACAAATGGGCGTTTGAACGCCAGAATGATGCATGAAGGCATTTTACATGCCTATTTGGTGCAAGGATGGAATTCCTTGACACCTCAGGATCTGTGGACCCCCACAGGATCACCTCAGGATCTGTGAACCTCACAGGATCCCCACCTACCTCGCCCTCTCTCTCTCTCCATTCATGGTCATCCCTTCTGTTTTTCATTCACCACTCACCCTTTCCCATAAACCCCACTCACCTTCAAAATTCAAAATTCTTTCCCACCCAATCCCACCCATATAGCCGAATCCTTCCCCCCTCACTCACCTCCATTTTTCTTCTTCTTCTTCTTCTCTTCTTTCTTCTTCTCTTGCTCGAGGGCGAGCAATATTTTAAGTTTGGTGTGGTAAAAGCATAGCTTTTTTTGCTTTTCCATTACCATTAATGGCACCTAAGGCCAGAGAAACCTCAAAGGGAAGACAAAAGCTTCCACCTCTGAGTTATGAGAGATGGAAAGACTAAAATATAAGCCGTCATAGCTCAGTGGTAGAACATGTGGCTGCAAATCAAGAGATCCCTGAGATACCTCAGGGGATAAGTTATCCTCCACACAAATATTGGAAGCAACTAAGGGTGGAACATCATGAGCACTCCATCATTCTCCAAGAAATAAGAGAAGAGCAAAAAGCAATGAGGGAGGAGCAACAAAGGCAAGGAAGAAACATAGAGGAGCTCAAAAAAGCACCATTGGATCTTCAAAAAGGCGCCACCTTCACTCAGGTGGATTCATTCCTTGTTCTTATTTCTTTCTGTTTTTCGGTTTTTAATTATTGTGTTTATATATGTTTTGTGTCTTTATTTCATGATCATTAGTATGTAACCATGCCTTAAAGCTATGAATAAATCCCATTAATCCTTCACCTCTCTTAAATGAAAAATGTTTTAATTCAAAAGAACAAGAAGTACATAATTTTCGAAATTATTATTGAATTTAGTTTGATTATATTGATGTGGTGACAATGCTTTTTGTTTTCTGAATGAATGAATGAACAGTGCATATGTCTTTGGATCTTGTTGTTTATGAGTGTTAAAATTGTTGGCTCTTGAAAGAATGATGAACAAAGAGAAATGTTATTGATGATCTGAAAAACATCATGAAATTGATTCTTGAAGCAAGAAAAAGCAGTGAAAAAGAAGAAGCATTCGAAAAAAAAATGGAGCTAAAAAGAGTATATAGAAAAAGAAGGAGCAGTAGAAAAAGCCAATAGCCCTTAAAACCAAAAGGCAAGGGTAAAAAGGATCCAAGGCTTTGAGCATCAATGGATAGGAGGGCCCAAGGAAATAAAATCCAGGCCTAAGCGGCTAAATCAAGCTGTCCCTAACCATGTGCTTGTGTCATGAAGGTCCAAGTGAAAAGCTTGAGACTGAATGGTTAAAGTCGTGATCCAAAGCAAAAGAGTGTGCTCAAGAGCTTTGGACACCACTAACTGGGGACTTTAGCAAAGCTGAGTCACAATCTGAAAAGGTTCACCCAGTTATGTGTCTGTGGCATTTGTGTATCCGGTGGTAATACTGGAAGACAAAGTGCTTAGGGCCACAGCCAAGACTCATAAGTAGCTGTGTTCAAGAATCAACATGCTTAACTAGGAAAGTCAATAACACTATCCGAAATTCTAAGTTCCTAGAGAAGCCAATCATTCATAAACTTCAAAGGAAAAAGTGAGATGCCAAAACTGTTCAGAAGCAAAAAGCTACAAGTCCCGCTCATGTAATTAAATTAATATTCATTGATATTTTGGACTTTATAGTATATTCTCTTCTTTTATCCTATTTGATTTTCAGTTGCTTGGGGACAAGCAACAATTTAAGTTTGGTGTTGTGATGAGCGGATAATTTATACGCTTTTTGGCATAGTTTTTACATAGTTTTTAGTAAGTTTAAGCTACTTTTAGGGATGTTTTCATTAGTTTTTATGTTAAATTCACATTTCTGGACTTTACTATGAGTTTGTGTGTTTTTCTGTGATTTCAGGTAAATTCTGACTGAAATTGAGGGATTTGAGCAAAACTCAGAAAAAGGCTGACAAAAGGACTGCTGATGCTGTTGGATTCTGACCTCCCTGCACTCGAAATGGATTTTCTGGAGCTACAGAACTCCAATTGGCGCGCTCTCAACGGCGTTGGAAAGTAGACATCCAGGGCTTTCCAGCAATATATAATAGTCCATACTTTATTCGAAGAATGACGACGTAACTTGGCGTTAAACGCCAAGTTCATGCTGCTGTCTGGAGTTAAACGCCAGAAAAACGTCATGATCCGGAGTTGAACGCCCAAAACACGTCATAACTCAAAGTTCAACGCCAAGAAATGCCTCAGCTCGTGGATTGATCAAGCTCAGCCCAAGCACACACCAAGTGGGCCCCGGAAGTGGATTTATGCATCAATTACTTACTCATGTAAACCCTAGTAGCTAGTCTAGTATATATAGGACATTTATCTATTGTATTAGACATCTTTGGTCTCAGTTTTGTTTTATTCTTCATCCTAAGAGGCTATTGATCACGTTTTAGGGGGCTGGCCATTCGGCCATGCCTGAACCTTATGCTTATGTATTTTCAACGGTGGAGTTTCTGCACACCATAGATTAAGGGTGTGGAGCTCTGCTGTACCTCAAAGATTAATGAAGTCCTACTTTCTTTTATTCAATTCCTCTTTTATTCTTATTCCAAGATATTCATTCGTACCCAAGAACATGATGAATGTGATGAGTTAGATAACCCTCATTATCATTCTCACTTATGAGCGTGCGTGATTGACAACCACTTTCGTTCTACATGCAACAGAGCTTGAATGTGTATCTCTTAGATTCCCCAACAGAATCTTCGTGGTATAAGCTAGATGGATGGCGGCATTTATGAGGATCCGGAAAGTCCAACCTTGTCTGTGGTGTTCCGAGTAGGATCCTGGGAATCCGGAAAGTCTACCTTGTCTGTGGTGTCCGAGTAGGATTCCGGTAATGAATGACTGTGACGAGCTTCAAACTTGTAACCTGCTGGGCGTAGTGACAACGCAAAAGAATCAATGGATTCTATTCCAGTAGGGGAGGGAACCAACCGGTGATTGGCCGTACTGTGACAGAGTGCGTGAGCATTAGCTTTCACTGCGAGGATGGGATGCAGCCATCAGCCATGGGTGATGCCTCCAGACTGGTTAGCTGTGCGAGTGACAGCCGCATAGGATATTTCCCCGAGAGGATGAAAGTAGCCACAGCTGATGGTGAACCCCTATACAAAGCTTGCCATGGAAAGGAGTAAGAAGGATTGAGTAGAAGGAATAGGAGAGCAGGCGTCCGTGAGCTCTACAGCACCTCCATTCCGCTTATCTGAAATTCCTACCAATGAATCTACATAAGTATTTCTATCCTTTTTATTATTTATTTCTTTCTATTTTCGAAACCCATAAATCAATATTTAATCCGCCTAACTGAGATTTGCAAGGTGACCATAGCTTGCTTCATACCAACAATCTCTGTGGATTCGACCCTTACTCACGTAAGGTTTATTACTTGGACGACCCAGTACACTTGCTGGTTAGTTGAACGGAGTTGTGAATTCAACCAGTGCCATAATTAGAACATTGATCACAAATGATACAAGAATTTTGATCACAATTTCGTCCACCAACCATATTTTTATACAAACCACAAAGTGCCATTTTCAAAACAAACTAATTTCAATCCTTTTCAAAATCAACCAAAACATACCAATTTCAACCTTTTTTGAAATCAACCCAAAATATACCAAAAATCAACCTCAAGCCTCCTCAACTCATACATTAACATGTTCATCAATTTCACAACCACTATCCCACCATTTTAACACATCTCAATCAAATGGCTAAATTACAAACACATTAACATGTCATACATCATTCCTCATTCCAATTCCCAACAACACCATTTCCAATCAACCATCATTACACATAATCAATATCATACTCACCATCAATATGGTTTCACCCACAATTCAACCTCAATCAATCATCAAGCATATATCACAACATGCATATCTCTCGTGCATCATACCATCAAGGCATCAATAATCATAATCACATATATAACCACATAATATATCTCAACTATTTAATAACATCAACAATTCAATGCCTATCTTAGGGCTTCTAGCCTAAGTTTTCACACCACATTATATTTTAGATACAGGAAACCGAGATCATACCTTAGCCGATTTTTCATGCTCAACCGGAGTACTTCTAAACCACTTTTCCACAAGCTCTCAAGGTCTCAACACCTCCAAGAATAAATTTTTGCACACCAAAGCCCTTTTCCAAGCTTTCCAAAATCTCAATCAAGCTTCAATATTCACATACACACTACCTAAACCACAATTATCATACCCAAACACAATAACTCAATATCCAAATATCATAGAACAACAAATTCTACTAGGGTTAAGAATCTTACCACACTCAAGGTTTAAGGAGACAAGATTAATATTCTCCTTCAAGAGAGTTGGGTCCTATAACATCAAAGAGCCCAAAATCTCAACACTTTTTTTCCATAAAATTTGAAATTAAGGGATAAAAAACTGAGATCAAATCATAGCTTACCTTAAGAATAAAGTAGTGGGTTTTGTAGAGCTCTTCACGGTAAATGCGTGACCGCAAACGGTGCGGCAATCGGAACTCTAGATCAAAAGTTACGGTGGTTTGAAAATCAACCAAGAGTTAGAACTTGAGAGAGTGTTTTTCCCTTCTCTTTCACCATTTTTAGCGTGTTCTTAGTGTTAGTGAGGAGAGAGAGTACTGAAATGAGGGTTTTAGGTTTAGTTTGGTTGGGTCAAGGACCCAATATGGATCCGGTTGGTCCGGTTTGGTCCGTTCGGTCCAATCTTAGTCCAATTTCTATAAAATTGGTATCGAAATTCTCGTTTCAATCTCTTCTATCATATTAAGCCATAAAAATTACATTTTTTGCTTTCTAGAATAAATTATCATTTATGGGTTACTTAGTCATTAATTAGCCGAGTTTTACATATGTGATAAGAGAATCGAAATAATAAAGACGTAATATCCTATAATAAATATTCAGATATACTGAATAATGCTAATTGATCTAATTGATCCTAATTATATTCTAACAATTATATTCAATTAATTGATATACATAATATTAAATTATTGATACTTAAGTATCTAATCAAATCAATTAGTTTATATAATTAAGCCATCGTAATGAATTGTATTTAATGAGTTAAAAGAAATAAATTAGGAAATACTCTCATAAATGTGCCACATCAATTTTATCATTAAACCCAATTTTTATATAATAGAATAGATAGAATAAATTTTATGCTTAAGGTTTTAAAATTGTTTCAATTATAACCTTAAATACCTTTTTTCATGTTATTTTCTAGTCTAATAGGGTAATGAATAATTCGCCGTAGATTTAAGTTCCATCTAAGGATTTGTCACTGGCCAATGAGTTATTGTATACATAAGGCATAATTTAAACTTTCGATACTTGCTTAATCAAATGAGTGAGCTAACCAATCAACTAATCAAAATTGGTTTATAACCTTAAATACTAATACCTACAAAATTGTTGATGGAAACAAGTGACCAGATAGTGAATGTAACTTAGTTAAAATAAGGGTTAAGTACGATTTTGATTTCTATAGTTTTAGTAGGGGTGGCAAAGCGGGCCGGTCCGTCCCAACCTGCCTTGCCTTGTCTAGGCCCGCTATAAAAAACGGGGCGGGCCGGCCCGCCCTGCAAACTAAGATGGGTTCAAAATGTTAGCCCGCCTCGCTTTATGGCAGATTGGCGGGTCGGCAGGTTAGTCCGCTTGACTCTTTTTTTTAAATAAAATTCATTAAAATTAACTAAAAAATAATAATTAAAAAATCAAATACAAATAAAAAATAGTCAAATTATAATATAATTTTTTTAATTATTTGTTTTAATTTTTAACTTCAATAAAATTGTTTAAAATAATATTTGTCAATAGAACCATCTTTATTTTAAAAAATAAGTTATATAATTTGAGTAAATATACGAAATTATAAAATAAAATAAATAAAGTTAATAACTAAAAGAAGAATAAAAACAAAAACAAAAAAAGTGTTTGAAAATTCTATAATTATTAATTTTATAATAGTAATCACTCTTTTATTTAATAAAAAATAAAAAATAAAAATCTTTGATCCGGTGGACCAACCTGTCCCGCCCTGCCAAAACTTGCCAATTTGACGGTATGAGTTTGACAATTTTTTTTAATTTGGCAGGCTTTAAATTCTAACCTGACCCGCCTTTTCTAGCAGGTTTAGTGGATCGACTCGACAAGTTTAACCCGTTTTACCACCCCTAAATTTTAGTAGAAAATCAAAATCATGCTTAAGATTTTTTTTGCGTTTAAAATCTTCCCTAATATTAAACTTTGTTTTAAAATTATCATTCTCTAATTTTTGAATCAAAATGCCCTCATATTTTCTAATTCCTATCTTCTCAAAAATACCCTTCTGCACTATCATTTTCTAAAAAAAAAACGAAAACATGAAGAAATTCTAAAGAAAGTAAGGATAAAAAATAATAGAAGAATACATACAATTGCTTGGCATTTGTAAATGAAGTAGCAATAGTTTATCAATGCGTCATCGATATATTAATTCATAAGAAAGGAGATAAGGAAACAATTATTATACCTGACATTAACAGAAAAGACTAGATCTCGAAGTCTTAGAATCAAATATCACATTGCAAATACATTGGAGGTAGAGCTGAAAGAGAAGGGAATGTCTTTGGTGGGGAAAGAATAATCTAATCCTTTTAAGAATTAAGTAAAAGTATTTTTAATATGTGGCTCAGATTGAATCTGTATATAAATTATCTATAATTATATATGACCCAATACTTATCTTAATTATAAATCGGTACATTACGGTTTGGTTGGACCAATGACATGATGATTGGTTTAAATTTTTTTTTGAAAGAAAATGTTGGTATTTGGTTTAATGGGCTGGGTGACTTTTGGGTTTTAAAAAATTTTAATAATCTAAAAATAATTTATTTGTTTTGGACTTTAAAGAGCTATAATAATAATAATAATTAATTATAATTTAAAAAAGAAAAACTTAAGTTGCTGGTACCCATCCCCAATTTTCCATCAGACACCTATTTTCAACACGGTACCCCCAACCTAGATCCCTAACACTCACTGCAATTGAAATACTCTATGACTGCGCTTACGAAACTCATTTCAATGGCAAATTCATCCCCTTTAGTGTGTTGAGCATATTGTCCATAAAATTTCTTTAAAATATCTTCTCTGCATTCTCCTCCTAAGTTTTGAGTCATTTAGTTTCCATGAACATACACTGTAAAACCGCCGCATGAAGGAGATATTAGTGTTGCATTTTCTTTCGCCTTCCTTACTTTTCTGTTCAACCTCCCGGTTAACCCTATTCAATACCTTTGCTTTCGAAATCGGCGTTTGTCGGAAGTTTTTATTCAATATCACATCGTTGCCGTCGCCGCTGTCACTAACACCGCCGAGTCAGACCCACTTTGAATCTTCTGTTAGCCATTTAAATCGCAATTTTTTATAATTTTTCAATTGCAAAGGCTTTACCTTTACGACTAACCACACGCCAAAAGTGTTCCCTATTTCTTTGGCAACTGTCTCCCATGGTATTCCTATCACTTTTGTGATTAAATGGCATCTGCCATTGCTGGTAGCAGCATTATATAAATCAATTTATAATTGCAAGAACTAAAAATATCTGCTGTAATAGAAGACTATGATCTCCAAAAAGTTTGCCAATTAACATGTTTAGCAGTAGCGTATGGTAAATAATAAGGTTATTTTTCTCCAAATTTGTCCCAAATGTTACTTTTTATTATTTGTGAATCTGCCCTATATTTTTTTTATCAACTTCTTTTATTATCTGATCTTTTAAGGTCTAAAAGATACTTTCTCCACCGATAAAAGCTCCAAAGGAGAAATATATATACAAGGTGAAAGAAAAATCATGAATAATAGTAAAGTGTTATTATTGCTTACTTGAGCATCATAGAAAAAGGTCCTAGACCTTGGTGCAATCTGCTATTGGCCTATTGTCATGTATTTAAGCTAGACATCTCATAGCATCTTGGAGCAGCTTTATCACAAAATTTTACTTTTTCCTTATCGATTGTTCTTACTCAAAGCGATGTAAGAAAGACAATTCTTTGGAAGCTCAGTCTCTCAATGTCCTCTTGCTCGTAAAATTTTTTGCGCTATATTTTCCATCATCGTGAAATGCAAGCTACTGAATAGGTAGATTATTTCTCCAATAAGATTAAAAAAATCCTAATGTATGATATAAGAACTTCAACTATATTTTGGGAGAAGATGGTAATCCATAAGGATATTTGGGATGATAAAGAATTGGAGAAGATGAGAATATTTTTGTCTAAAATATAGGAAAATGATTTTTTAGCAGAGTTTAACTTTAGAAACAAATTTGAACGTAAAAAAATTTTAGAAACGATTTTAATTTTCAGTTAAAACTATAAAGACCAAAATTGTACTTAACCTTTAAAATAAGTATCATTTTCACCCACCTTAAACGATACTTCTCAAGGATTAATGTAAGCCATTAATGCAAACTATTCTAGCGAATGACTGATACATCAACCTAAGTATATGTTGCCATATACGTATTGTATTGGTGATACCCTTAGTCTAGTATTGGCATACACTTAAAATCACTTGATGTTATTGTCGTTACTATGATTTTTCTGGAAATTAAAAGTGGAGACTCCAAATTATTGAATGGATAAAACCGTAAAAGTGAAGTGTAGAAATTATAGCTATCCTGACAAGTCACAGCAGCAAAGACAACAAAAATACCACATAATCTTGCCACAAATTATACTGAAATGGTTAATTGGAGTGATATTCGTGGATATGAGTATGTAAGCTTCTCATAGATTTCAAGTTGTTGATATAACCTTCTTGCAAGTTGTGAGAAAGTGAGCTCCAGTCACGTGTTCCACAAGCTCTGTTGTAGTAGAAATTTTCAGAGAGTGCTTTTTACAGACTGTGAGAAGGTCACAGCTCACAGCTTGTCCAACATGCACGAAGATAAAAGTTCTACGCAAATCGCAAGCTACAAAAGGCCAGAAGAATAAAAAAAAAAGCTTGTTGCCGATGGTGACAAGTTGACTGTTCCATATTCCAATATTTCACTTATATGCCCCATTTTCGAATATTTCACCTTTTTCAATTCATACTCATATTAACAATTTTAGTTTAATTTTGTGTGGTGTTTAGGTCTATTTAATTTTATCTCTAATTAGAGAGTTACTTCCATCATTTTTATCTTATATTTTCTGACAAAATAAAATTACTAAATCATATACAAAATATGAATATTTTAATAGAAAATATCATGTGGTTTCAAATATTTAGTCGAAACGACTAAGTTTCAGTTTGGGTAAATAATTTAAATAAGTTCTTTTGGAAAATGAGCTTAAAATATAAATACTTTTATTAAAAGCAGCTTATAAATAAGTTATTTTATGTTTGGTTTTTTAGTTATAAAAGTACTTATTTTAAAGTTGTAGCGTTTGGATAAATAACGCAAAAGATAAATTTTTTTTATAAAAGAGAATGAATATTAAAATAACCATGATAACAAATATTTTTCAATATTGAATGTTGATTTTACATAACATAATCACTAATATTGTGTATGATATGGTAGGTGAAAATAAAAAATAAATATAGAATATGTTTCAATGTATATTTTATTGCTGTTTTTTATTTTTTTATTTTTACTCCTATTAGAACTCTCTTCTCCTTTATTGAGGTCAAGAACTTGTTATAATTAATTATGAAAATAATAATAAACTATAAAATTACATATGAAAAAAATAAAATTAAAACTGAAATTTCATACCACACTTGAATACAAATTTAATAATAAAAAATAGTGATAAAATGATAAAAAAAAATACTTAGAAGGAATATATGCAGTAAGTTGTTCAGATGTAATATTGTCTGAAAATGTGGTGGAGGATCAATACTTCCATCAGATGTTTCATTACGTAAAAATGGTGACAC
Source organism: Arachis stenosperma (assembly GCF_014773155.1). Taxonomy (NCBI): domain Eukaryota; kingdom Viridiplantae; phylum Streptophyta; class Magnoliopsida; order Fabales; family Fabaceae; genus Arachis; species Arachis stenosperma. The sequence goes on along the minus strand of NC_080383.1, from coordinate 24,799,609 downwards.
TTGGAACATTGCGTGAGAATGATGGTGGAAGGCTTCTAGCAGACCTTATGTGAAAATGGTGATGAAGGGTCGGTATTTTTCATAGAGTCAAGAAGGAAAGTAGATTTTTTTTGTTTTAAAATTAATTTTTTTAAGTAAGTGGTAGAATGACTTCTCGAGAAGCAAGAAGTCATATATTTCTACTTCTTGAAAAAGCTGCAAATTAACTTTTCAGGAAATTAAAAGCTTTTTTTAAAATAATGTCAAACACATAAATTATGACTTTTTATAATACAAAAGTTAAAAAAGGTAGCTTCTGCTACTTTCCAAACGGGCTCTAATTCTATCAGAAATCGGCCACTAAATTAATCCAATTGATAACAAAAGTTAGTTGTGAATAAATCTATTAAAAAATAATAAATAAATCAAACTAATTCGATATTTTTGTGGTTAACTAATTTAAAATAATAAAATATAAATAATTATTTTATTATATTTCATTCAACCTTAATTTAATTTTCTTGACTGGATGATAATTGGGTTTTTAAAATCCTGTACAAATATAAAAACTTTTCAATAATAGCAATGATAGACATAAACTGTATCAAAGAAAAACGACATATAAACATACATGCATCAAAATATTATTGATCATAATAAGTGTCGCCATCAATGTGCCTGTGCCAATAGGAAATTAAGACCGTATTTAAAAGAGAGATTGAAATTAAAAAATAAAAATTAGAAAATTAGGATTTAATTAAATTTTTTATTATATTTAGTATAAAATGTATAAAATTAAGTTATATTTTAGTATTTTATTTAATTTAAAATAAATATAAAGATGAAATAAAAATATTTATTAAAATATTTTTAATTATTAAAAAAATATTATTAAAATTTCGGTTATTATTTTTAAAAATTTTATTTTTTGTGTCTCTAATTTTTATAAACACTGAAAAAATTAAAATTTTGTATTCTAAAATTAAAATTTATTTTATCAAACACAATACAAGGTTTCAGTTTCCAATTCTAGTTCCAATATCTAAAAATAAATACTGCATAAGAAAGAAAAGGATAGTATTTTAATCTTATTTAAACAAAAATATTATTTGCACGTTAAAATAAATTATTAAAATTAAGTATTATATATTTATATATAAATATATGTGTAATTTAATTTATTTAATTTTTAATATATATTTTTATTTTAATATAAATTTATTTTGATAACTGATTTTAATATATATTTAGTATAGTTGTATTTAAAAAACAGTATTATAGTATTTTTATCGTGAATTATTTGGTCACAAAATGTCACTTACTCTTTTTTTATTGTTTATTTTAAAAAACAGTAACAAATAAACCGTTGCCTTATTAATAATAGACCCCAGTGGGATTCCTTACCACAAATAAATTATCTAGATGTTCATTTATATGTTATCTTATTGATCTAGCTAGCATTTCATACAGAAACATCATGGAACACCAAAGTGAAATGCAAGCAGCCAAACTTCTTAAAGCTCAAAGCCACATTTGGAATCACATATTCAATTTCATAAATTCTATGTCCCTTAAATGTGCTGTTGACTTAAGCATACCTGAAACCATTTATAATTATGGCCAGCCCATGCCACTTTCAAAGCTTATTGCTTCATTGCAAATTCATCCATCAAAATCCTCCTTCATCCATCGCTTGATGAGAATCTTGATCCAATCGGGCTTCTTCGCTACTGAGAATGTGGCCAACAATGAGCTCGAAATCGGGTATGTTCTAACGGATTCATCTATGTTGCTACTTAAGGACAGCCCCTTGAGTGTGACGCCGTTCTTGCTTGCCATGCTTGATCCCATCTTCACAAAACCATGGCATCAATTGTCCACATGGTTCAGAAATGATGATGCTACAACATTTGAAACTGAAAATGGGATACCATTTTTCGAGTTTTTTGGCCGTGAGCCTAGACTTAATAATCTTTACAATGATGCCATGGCAAGTGATGCTAGATTGGTTTGCAATTTGTTACTTGATGACAAGTACAAGGGCGTGTTTGAGGGTTTGGAATCATTGGTTGATGTTGGTGGAGGCACTGGAACTCTTGCAAAGGCCATTGCCAAATCATTTCCCCAATTGGAGTGCATTGTATTCGATCAACCGCATGTTGTTGCTGGCTTCGAATTTGAAGGAAGTGAGAACCTTAGATATGTTGGAGGAGACATGTTTGAGGCCATTCCTCCGTCTAATGCCATTTTGTTGAAGGTAATAAAATATTATTAGTTGCTTGCATTATGTTATCGATATAGTTTTTTGCTTCTTTTGAAATATTGTTCAATGGGCTTTCCTTTATTTTGAGAATTTTTTTAACTAATTAATTAAAGGCAACTTCGTTCTATATGAAATTATGAGTTGACCATTATTAAATATTAATTTTGTTATTTTCTATTTAGAATCATATGTTTAATTTTACTGGATTTAGAACTAAGAAGAGTTACAATGATGTAAAGGAGATCACTTTGATAAAGACACTAAAATTATCTATTTTTTTAAGACGTTTACATGTGTCATGATATTATTAGATATTTTTATTAAATTAGTTAATAATTTATTTTTTAATAAATCAGAACAAAATAAGTTTATTAATTATAGCAACAATAATAAACCTAATTGTCCGCATTATAATTATTAGACCCGATTTGATCCAATCGATTTATACAATCTAAACCGAATAATGTTTAATTTTTTGATAAAAAAATAAATATATCCTGATTTTTGTTTTAGAAAAAACAAAAAAAAACATGATCCAGTGAGTTATGTAAATTGATCGGTTCGACCGAATTTGATAACAATTGGATTTATTCTTATTGTTATAAAAAAAATCGGTTTTATTCTACTTTGTTAAAAAATTCAAAAATAATCAGTCCATTAATACGTCTAATAATAATGCGACACATAAATATCCTTAAAAAAAATGTTTTACGCGTCTTTATCAAAGCATCCTCAGAACTCAGAATTACTATCACTACAAGAAAAACACCCGTTCAAGTACACTTGAAAAGTGTAGCCAAAAGTAAAAAAAAAAAATGATACCTTAGACTAAGGCTATGTTTTTCGGGCTACGGAGACGCTTTAGTGGGGGAAGCCTATTCGGCCATTGCCTATTCTCAAAGGCTACGCTTTTCTGCATCAAAGGCTACGTTTTTGGCATTTGAAAATAGGATGCGCTTTTCAAGTGATGCTGTCTAGAACCAAAAGCTACGCTTTTCCGCTTCCATTTTTACTAGAATAGACTACACTTTTCAACGCTACTACATCACTTATAAAACGTAGCCACATTATATACCATAGCTACTCTATATAAGTGTAACCTTAAGTTCCTCATTATTTTTTTTTATATATATATAATATTCTAATAATCTTTTTTTTTTCTAAAACCTAATATTTAGTGAAATGATTATATATATAATCTTGTATTTTTAATTAAATTAGTAAAAAATTATAAAATAAAAATAAGCACATAATAATATCATACAATATTTTTTAAATAATAAAAATTATTTTTAAATAAAATATATTTATAATAAATTAAAAATATTAGAATAATCATAATTAAATATTCATATATTTCACACTAAATTAGGTATGTCCATATTAAAATATATATTAGACCACTTAAAATTTACTACTAATAAATTACTCAAAAACAAAATATTATATCCTACTAATTATCTTTTAATAAAAGTCATAAATCTTTTGATAGCAGAAAAAAAACTGTTAATATCAAATAGAGCACCTAGCTATAAGCACAGAGTTGCGAAAATTTAACTTTATGTCAAATTTTTTGGTGGGACTCTCTATTTAAGGGCGCTTGACAATAAATTAGTGTATGCATAAGATGGAACTTAAACTTTTGATATGTACTTAAATTTTTAGTAGATAAGCGAGCTTACCACTTAATCAATCCAAATAAATTCTCACTTGAATAGTTGAACCCTGTAATAATATCGTGGCTTCCTGTCCATAAAAAAAAAAAACAAAAAAATGCCATGCCTTGTTCATAACACTACTGTTCATTAGTATTATACGATCGTTTAACTAAATTATTAACGTACAAGAAAAATAAGTTAATTCGTTTATGTTCGATATGAACCTGATTAACTCGTTGAGTTGTACGAAATGAATTAAATTGATCCATTTCTAAACGAGTTGTGATTTCATTAGCTCAGTTCGCTCATTTGTACAAGCGATTTAGGCCAACTCGCGAAACCCGTCTTGATGGCTTGGGGGAAGGGATACATTTAAGGGAGTACTTATTAACAATCTTTAGTAGAGGTCCTAGAAGTATATATAAGGATAGAGACTTAGAAAAGATATTTGTATATTGAATCCATTGTATATAGTGTTTGACGAGAAATTTGAAAAGGATCAGATACATCGGTACAATATTTAGATAGGACTGTATATAAATACGATAGAGATTATACTCCTGATGAACCATGTGCCCTTAAGTGGAACTTTCTTGGGTCGCTCATTACTTTAGACAACCCAAATTGAGAATTAGGCGATAACATATTGCAGTAGATATGTGCTCAACATCGCTATATCTGAATTTTTCTATTATATGAAAGTTAAAATTGAATCTTCACATCAAGCACGCATGACTAGATTTTTCTTTTATTGATTTTGATAATAACTTTCAATTTGAGTTGTAATGCTCCAGTGGATTTTGCATGACTGGAATGACGAAGAAGGTTTGAAGATATTGAGAAAATGCAAAGAGGCAATCATGAAAAATGGTAGCAAAGGAGGAAAGGTGATTATCATAGATACGGTGATGAAGGATGAGAAGCAAGGTGATGATGAATCACTTCAAACACAACTCTTCTTTGACATGCTGATGATGGTGTTGCATTCTGGAAAGGAAAGAAATGAAAAAGAATGGGCCAAATTAATATTCTCTGCTGGTTTTAGTAACTACAAGATAACTCCAATTCTAGGAATAAGGTCTCTCATTGAGATATATCCATAACAACTTAATGACACAATAATAATGGATGAGAATATTGTATCTGAGAGTCCTTTAATTGTTTAATGTCAAAATTGCAGTTTACTCGTGTAATCAAGGTTCCTTTTGGTGTTCTATCTCAATTCAGCCAAACATATATTCGGACCCTATTTGTCCATGTATTTTATAACAAATTATTCTTATATTTATTTATTAATTTTATTCTCTTTCACATTTATTTTTTTATTTTATTCAATACTATTTAATTTCCCCTTTCTAGAATAATTAATAGGAGACCATTTTGATAAATACATTAAAAATGTCTTCTTTTTAAAGACGTTTACATGTGTCATGATATTATTAGACATTTTTATTAAACCGGTTAATAATTTATTTTTTAATAAATCAGAATAAAATCGGTTTATTATTAGCAACAATAATAAACCTAATTGTCCGTACTATAATTATTAGACCCGATTTGATCCGACCGATTTACACAATCTAAACTAAATTATATTTAAATTTTTTGATAAAAAGACAAATATATCCCTGATTTTTATTTAAAAAAAAAAAACAAAAGAAACCCATGATCCAATGGGTTATGTAAATTAGTCGATTCAACCGGATCGGATAACAATTGAATTTATTATCATTGTTATAAAAAAATTAATTTTATTCTAATTTATTAAAAAATTTAAAAATAACCGATTCATTAATACGTCCAATAATAATACTAACACATAAATATTTTAATAAATATCCTCCTAATTGATATACGCGGGATTTCGGTATGCAATCCGATCCATCATCTTTATGTGAAGTTTTGTTTAATAAATTGTCTTCATTATTTACGTGTCATTATTTAAATCGTACATGTACTTATTATAAAGTTTAAAATATTTATTTTAATTTTATGCTTAAGGTTTTAAAATTGTTTCAATTATAATAACCTTAAATACTTCTACAAAATTGTTGACGAAAACAAGTGACATGATAGTGAATGTAATTCATTTAAAATAAACATATCATTTTCATCCACTTTAAACGATACTTTTCAAGGATTAATATAAGTCATTAGTGCAAACTGTTATAGCAACTGATTGATACATCAGCCTATGTTGCCACATACGTATTGCATTGGTGATACCTTAGTCTAGTATTGGCAATTTGGCATACACTTATTAGAAATTGAGGACGAGAAGGAAACGATGAAAAAGGTCAAATCAATAGAAAAGTCTTGAGAAGGGTGGTATTCTACATGGTGGGGTCGTGGGGAAGATGACTTTTCAAATTAAAATCACCTGATGTTATTGTCGGTACTATGGTTTTTCTGGAAAAGTGGAGACTCCAAATATAATTTTGCTTGTATATGTGTGGTTTTGGTGAATTGGTGGTGTGATGAGGTCGCCAATAAATAGCTTTTGTTGTTGTGAAAATGTTCACGGGTGGAATAATTCCAAAATCTGTTTTTGGATCCTTCGAATATGGTGCAAACTGCAGCTGGTGATTGAGATATCAGTAGGGTATATATATATCATTATTGGCCTTTTATAGTGTACGTACAGATCTAGAGATACAGATATTTTCATTAATTGAGTGATATGTTGACACTTAGCATTGTGCTAGTTGGGAGGAAGCAGCTTGGCAGAAGTTGCCAGAGCTTGTGGTGGTATGTGTTAGGGTTGGTTTGTAATAGAGCCAGAGCTTAATTAATGTGATTAATTGGTAACTGTGTAAGCGTAATTTTACTTCTTGGACTCCGTTTTTTTGTTATGTCTTTTGTACTTTTTAATGGATTTATGATACAAAATTCTTCAGTTGTTACTGGTACACAAATGTGAGTATATTAATAAATTTAACTATATGTGTTATTTAAATATTAATTGAATTGGAAAACTGTTATAATTGAGTCTAAGCATATTTAGTTTAGACGGATGAAAATAACAAAAAGAAGAAGGATATTTAGTGAATCTTTGGTGCACAATAATTTTCTGTAAATATTAAAGAAATACATTTGATGTTGGGATTTTTTTTTTCCAAATATTCACTCTAAGTGATTTATTTTTTTTAATGTCTTCACCCTAAGTGTTTAAAAGAAAATTGAATGATGCGTTAGTTTTGAAATTTAAAATTTTATCTATTATGAGATTATCAACATTAATTACGTGCCTTTTTTAATCAGTGTTGAGCAACATATTTAAGAATGGAAATAATTAATATTTATCACTTAATATACTAAAAGGATTATATTATCAAAAAGAGTCCCGCTAGGGAAACAATAGGATATGTATACAATAGCTACAATGGGCTGTTTATTGAGCCCAATTTTTATTAAAAGAGCAATTAAACACAAATAATCCTAAATCCTAATTGTTGTTTACTTTACCCCACCCCCAAATTAATCTTATTTCAAATTTTTCCCCAATTACCCAATCCTTTCAGTTCCCACGCTGTGTCTTTCCTATCCAAAATCCTCCAAGTTGCTGCAGAGCCGCCTATACCGCCTTCACCATCGAACATCCAACCTCATCGGAGTACAGCTTCCACTTCAGTCAACCCACCTCTCTTGCATGCATGTGTCTCCATCGCCGGCACCCACCTCTCTTCCGTTACGCCCGCATTTTTCCCGTCGCGAGTCTCCCTCTCATCCCCCAGCAGCCCTGGTCGAGACCGGCCATCGTCGTTTCGGTCACGCGTTTTGGTGAGTGGCTCGCCTCTCTCTCTCACGCCGGTACCCAGCTTGGTGGTCCCGTCCTCCCTCCGCCGCCATACCGCTGCAGATCATCACCTCGTGTACGCTGAGCAAGTCGGCCCTTTTGTTGCCACGGCACCCACTCCCAGTTGAATAGGTTGGTTGATAAATATGTTTAGTTGATGAATTTGGGTTTGATTGTAATTCGATGTTCATGCCAAGAATTTCTTGCTGAGTTTCTTGATGTTCTTTTCATAATTAAGAACATATTGGTAGGGATTTGAATATTTTAGAACATATTGACCAAGTTCATGCTGTTGATGGTTGCATTAGTGTTTATTTTAGTGCGAGAAATTTTGCATTGGTGTTTAATTATCTGATCTGGTTAAAATGTTTCAAACTCTATGAAATTTTTTCCTTTTTCATTGTTCAGAAAATTTTCTTACCTATAAGCTGCTAAGTATGTTTCTAATTTCACACTAAGCTGGTTCGAAACTATGTTTATGGTTATAGTATGATAAAATTTCTGAAGATGATTGTTTTTAAATTTAATATGTATTTAAAATATCTTCTTAGAAGATGATGATGAGACTTGCTTCATTTGCTTGGTGGAGTTTGAAGATGAAGATGCTGTGAGCAAGCTCAGAAGGTGTAACCACATATTCCATCTTAGTTGCATTCAGCAATGGATAGAGCAAAATTAATTCTCATGCCCACTTTGTAGGTCCTTTTTATTTTCTCATAATCTTCATAACAAGGAATTCAATGAATACTAGATCTTATTTTTTTAATTTGTAACTTAGTTTATGTTAGTGGATCGGATACCAGTTTATGGCTAGCTAGTTTCAACATACATCATCTTTTAGATGATCATAGTCATATATACATAGCAATTTAATTTGAGGTTGGTTTTGTTTGACAGTAGTAGTTTTGAAATGTATCTCTATAAAAAATCAATATAAAGAACAATATTTTGCAGGAGATTGATGAGTTTCATCAAATTGTTGATGTCAACATATAATTGAATTAATAGTAATAGCTCACATGGGCTAACAAAAATTATTGTAGTGTCTGTCTTTTTTTAAAAAAGACTTGGTTTATTAATTTTTTTCCTAAATAATTTAGTTTAACTATTTTACTTGTAAAAAAAACTATTAAAATAGTCATTCGTATGAAAATATATTGAAATACTTAGTATAGATGGATAAATTTGAATCGTACAATTTACTTTGCGACATTTTATTTTATTGAATATAAAAATTTTTCTTTTGTAAGACGCAGGGTGATGTTTTACTAGTCACAATTACGTATATATTCTGTTCCTTTTGTAAAACTCCATGATTCTGTTGCAAATCTTGATAAGTTTGAGAGAGTCCCAAGTCTAACAGAATAATCATCCACGTAATATGTAAAATAACCATCCGGCTACTTAGAGAAATGAACATCCCACATTTGTATACCTATTTATACGTAAACCGAAATTAATAAAATAACCATCCAATTACTAATTAAAACAACCATCTGCACATCTAGTAAATTAAGCATTTAGTATATTTAACTTGTGATTACGTAAATAACCATTCACGTATGAATAAAAATAACCATCTGTCAATATAGTGAAATGAACATCTTGAATATTCGTTATTGACCACAACTTATAACACTTTTAGGATAAATTTCTCTTTAATCACATATTCATGATACTAAGGCATATGTTTTATAATTGAAAAAAATTTACAATTTGTGATAAATTTTCATTATGGAATATGACATAATTAAGTAGGATTTAGAAATGCAATAACATGTCTATTATAACTTAATAATTTATATCTAACTGCAACAACTCCAAACATACATAAATTCAATGAATGGTAAACTAAATCCAATTCAACAATATGACCACGTTCTGTCTCATCAGTTTCTAGCTCAGTCATATCCATCACTTCCACGACCTGTAATCGAACTCAAACAAAAAAAATCAACCAAAGGAATTAAGTGACATATGGTACTATATATAAATATCAACAATATAAACTACCAAAAAAAATAACTAACTCAAACTGGATTAAGCGTGTTAGTAAAATTTCAGTTTATAATAGGCACTATACTCACTATTTTTTAATAAAGTCTTTTAATCAGGCAAAAAGTAAACAACCATAGTGAAGTAAAAGTAACTCACTAGTTCACTGACGTGATTATGGGATTTGAACTAAATATTGAACAGGACATGAATTTAAAGTAGACATGTGTGTAATCAAAAGCAAGCCTAATAATGGAGAATGCAACTGTTATCTTCATATTGGCTAAATAGTATTTTGCCATTTGTCAAGGGGTGCAATGAATGTAACATTGACAAACAAATTTTATCATGCATATTACAATAGCTCCATAACTTCATGAATTGTGAATGAAGCAAAAGCTGTCACAGTATTTGGTTATCACTGGAAACAATGAGATCATAATTGACAAAGGCACTTGTGTTATGTTGGACAGTTGGAGCCTGTCTTCATGGTGTATGAATTGAAATGTTTACACTAGTGCAATCAAAAGGACTATCAATTAATTGAGAATTGAATCAAGAAGTGGTCCTTAAAATTCTCTTTTATGAAAAAAATCTCTTTTTAAGTTGAATTAAGAAAGTTTTAATTATTATTCTTTGAAAAAAAATCCAAACAATCAAAAATAATATTTAATTACAGTCTCATTGGAGCATTTTAGAAATGAAAAATACTCCTTGTATATCCAAGAAATAAATTTGAGAAACCAAGAAGAAGTGAAAACAAGGAAGCATACTCTGCTGTTGCTTTAATGCGTTCTTCCAATGTTGGGTGCGCGGTGGAGTTCCGGTGTCAGGAGAGGCAACTCCCATCAGCCATGGACGACTCGCGCAACGGAGATTGGGCGCTGCAGTTCGGGACAACGCTGATGGGCAAAGCAGTTGCTGCCAGTGACGGTAGAGGCGCGCGAAGGAAACTGGGCGCTGCAGTTTTGAACGGTGCCGACTCAGGTTCCAGGTCAGGTGGAGGCGCATGGATTGGATGTTCAGCGGCGAAGGAGGAGGGTTTTTGTGGGTAGGGTGACCATTGGTTCAAAAAAGGGAAATAGATGGAAATTAGGACTAGGGATTACGTGGTTTTATAACTTACGGTAACCCTAATTTTTTGTTTCAAATTTTAAATTAGAAAGAATTCAAAATTAATTAATTACCCATGATTTAATTTTAATTTCAATTAAACCCCATTGTATGCATTGTATAATAAGACTATTGTCTCCTCATACTTTCCCTATCAAAAATAAATTTATCATACACGTTATGTAAAGAAAATTAATTTATGTTCTCTTGAAATACACAAAAAAAATATTCAATTTATATTTTATTAGAATTTTTAAATTTATTTTTTATCAATTTGTTTAATCTGTATATCTTCTATCATTTAATACATATTATATTTTTGTACATAAGTATTTCTCAATAATTACTAAAAATATATAAATTTATATCACAATATATAATTAATAAAATTTAACATATTACAATACATAATATAATTACAAATAAACTAAAATAAAAAATTTATAAGTACATTTTTCAGTCTCTTATTATCTATCGCCTTCTTGAAAAATTCAAATAATAAATTATGTATAAAATATTATTAAATTAAAGACTTTTTTCTAACACTATATTTTAACTTAACAATATTTTTTGAATAATTAACTTTTGCATCTTCTGTTCTACTAGTACATTGAAGAATTTTAAATTGCTTAGCTTAAATAGCCCCAAACTATAAAACAAGAGAATATCTCGAACCTACACTGAGGTACTGACGACAATTCTCAAATATCGCAAAACCGAATAGGATAAATGAGATAGAATGTAATAGAAGCAAACAAAAAACAGGTGGAACGAATTACCTATTTTTAACGGTCAAATTGATTAACTAACATTTACATCTTCTGTTCTTTCTCCCTCAATGATTAAGAATTAGGGATAATAATGGAATGAGTAGGGCGAATTTTTTCAATAACCCGCATAAATGATAAAAAATTAAATACTAACTCTTTCAAGCGAATACCCAGCCTCGCTCTTATAATTATTAAAATTCAACAAATAAAATTAAATTTTAAAATTTATATAACTATTATTACATATATAATATAAATTAAAATAAAAATTTAAATATGATATAATATTATTAATTATTTTATTAATTATTTTATATATATTACATATATTATACATTATATATAACAGAGCAAATATTATCTAAATCCTATTAAAAATGCAAAAGATTAAAAAAATAAGATTATTTTTATTAATTTTTAATTATATTTGAATGTGAATTTTAAACAAGGAATTTAAAGGATTGAGAACAACTTAATTGTCACTAGGTTAGAGTGTTTCTTGTTATAAATTATATTTTTTAAAAAGAAAAATGTTAGTTATCTTTTAATTTTTTGTCTTTAATCAATCTTTTAATTCAAACAATATTATTAAATTAAATTTTAATTAAAATATATCTATTAAATGCGTGTGAGAAGGACAATAGCTCTCATTGAACTCTGTGGAATGAGTTCTTGAAAGGAGAAGAATGTAAAAGTAGGATGAAAATAGAGAGGTTGGAGATGAGAAGATGAAGAAGAGAGAGAAAATAAAGGGAAATAGTTTTGTAAAGTGAAACAGAAAATTTGGAGATTTTTATTAGTCATGAGGCTAATATATATACATCAGGAAACAAATTCATCTGTAACAAACTTGTAAGTGACCAAAAATATCTACAACTAATTATCACTTTGTTAGTTATCTCTAATTGCTTTGATTTATAAATTAATTATCTCTAACAAATTATTATTAACTTATTGGACTGAACCAATCAAGTCACAATATTTATTATATATCTCTAATTTTAGAGTCAAAATATGTCACATGTCACTTTTTCATGGTAATTAGAATCAAATATTTTCTTCCAAAATTAAGGAATTTTCCTCCCCTTTTTATTAATTTTATAACCAAAATGTGCCACATGTCACTCTCTCATTGTAATTGAAATTAAGAAATTCTTCCTTCCTCCTTACAAATTTTACAACTAAAATGTGCCACATGTCACTCTCTTATTACAATTGAAATCAGACCTTTCCCTCCAAAATTACAGAGTTCTCCCTCGTCTCTCTTCCTTTCTCCACCTCTTTCATTGCTTCAACCACTCCATCTATTTTATATATCATTATCAATATCAATAATTAATTACTAATTTGACAATCAAAATGTGCAACATGACATTCTTTAATGGCATTAAAATTAAAATTGAAATATTAAAATTGAAATTAAAATATACATATATTATGTATTATATATTACTATCTAATTTAATAATCAAATGTATCACATACTCACATGACACTCTCTTATTAAAATAATTTAATAATCAAATGTATCACATGACACTCATTAAAATTGAAAAAAAAATATTTTTTTTCAAAATTAATAAATTCTCTTCCTAAATTAATTTTGAGTTAATTTTATAACTATATGTATAATTTTTTTATGCTAATATCTAATTATATTTTTACGGGTAAGAATACTAGTTCCTATTTTATAGATAAACATGTTGATAATTAAAATTAATGACTTTGCAAAAGAAAAAATTGTTGCAAACATAAAAATTAATTTTTTTTAACATCTTATTCGATAAAAACTCATTTAATATTTTTTTTATTATTAGTTATATTTTTTCACTACTCATTAGAACATTAATGTTTTTTAAATTATTAAAATATATGTTCATAAAAATTGTTTTTTTTTAATTATAACACATCTAAAATTATTAAATTATATATAAAATATTTTTAAAACACATCTAAAATTATAAATGTAAAATTTAAATTTAAACATTATAAATAAAATTTATTTTTTATATCTTATTTGATAAAAACGTCTCTAATATTTCTTAATTTTTTATTATTACTTAAATTTTTTCATTGCTTATTTAAGCATTAACGTTTTCTAAGTTAAATTTTTTAGATCTTATTCAATAAAAATATACCTAACATATTTTATTATAGTATTAGTTAAAATTTTTATTATTTACTCTAGGATTAGTATTTTTCATTTTAAAGTCTTTATTAATTTTAAAATCAAAATTTTGAATTTTATTTAATTTAATTTTTGAATGTGTATTTAAATTGTAATTTGTTAGTAACATTTTAAAATTGAAATAAAAATTTTAAAATTTAAATTTGAGTTTTATTTAGTTTATATTTTAAATGTGTATTTAATTTTAAAGAGATACTAAATCTATTTAGATGTATTTGTTTTGTTTTTTTAAATATTATAATAAAAGATTGAATAAAAAATTATTTTTAAAAGATATCTAATTAAACTGTTTTAAAAATTATATTATATAATCATATATTATATTTGTAGTTAATATATATAATCTAAAATATTTAATTAAATATTATTTTATATTTAATTTAATTTTTTATTATTTTATATGCATTTTTTATATTAATATTTTTTAATTGTACAACCCAGTTAAAAAAATCCATGGAACACGACGTGACTTCCTCAATTATCCTCTTCCCCAACCCAACACCTTTTTTCAAACTATTCCCATGATCTAAAAACAAATGAACAGAGACCCATAAGGCCATAACCCAAACTCACCAACTCACCAATTTGCCCGTTACAGAGGCCAGCACACAGAGGGATGAGTCGCATTTGGCTTCACCATCAAGCCGTAGCTTAGGGAGACAATTGCTGGCAAAAATATGTTCCATTCTACAATGACAGTATACGCGTCAACCAAATAATGAATCTTTGTATATCTGTATCAATTTTGATCTGTACCGGAGAGTGACCCATCATTATTTTGTGCTAAAAAAATTAATTTAGGATATAATAAATTTTGAAAGAAATAAATGATTCCATGATTTTCTAAAAAATTAACCTCGTCTAACAACATATATAATCTTTTTTAATATAAGTGGTAAATAATTTGTGTATGTGTTTAATTTTTTTATGAAAACATTTAAATAAATATATTTAAAAAGTGCATGTAAAATATTGAAAAAATTTTCAATTTTTAGATAATCATTTAATTTTTGATACTTTTACTAATATATACTACTCTTTCTCAAGTTCAAACTCTATACAGGATGCATAATTTTTTCAGTAGTTTCTATTTGTCAATTTGTTTTGCTTTATTATGAGGTTTTTAAATACTCTATTACTATATGAATTTAATTTTAGTAATATCTGAATTTTGTAATGATTTAATTATTTAAATTTTTCAAATAAAAATATTAAATACTATTGTATTTATAAAATTAAAGACTTTATTATAAAAAACATGCACATAATATGACAATTATTTTGAAAAATGTAATGTTTTAAATTTAATTTTTATATTAATTAGACTAAATATAAATATAATTTAATTATTATTTATTGACATCACCACAATAAAAAAGAATAATAAAAAACTACTATATACACACACTTATCTTCTATATATAATAAAGATATGAAAGAGACTTGATATACAAATATTTTGTTTTCAAAATTTTTTGTTATATCATATAAGCAAGATAGGCGGAACGTAACATGCGGCAAAAATTTACCAGCGGTTTACCTAACCACCGCAAATAGTGGAAATAATAGCAGTTGACATCAAACACTTTCATGTATAGCAGAATTTGATTGATTAGCGATTATTTTATGAAAAACCGCCGCTGGTTAGGACACTTTATCATAATTTATTTAAGAAAAAGTACGAGAAAACAATAGAGGTATTGTATAATGTATATAATGGAATTAATTTAAAATTTAAAATATTTGATAGGCAATTAATTAATTTTAAATTATAGACAACTAATTAATTTTGAATAGTTTTCAATTTGAAATTTAAATTAAATATTAAGATTACCGTCAGTTTTAGAAACAAATAATCTACCTCCCTCTCTCACTTCTTTATATACGGTTTGTCAACGTTCTATGCCTTTCTCATGGAGTCTCGCTGGTACACTAACGCCACGGTCACCAGCCGCCATCGGAAATTGCCCCGACACTGTTCCGACTGGCGCCGTTGCCGCACAGGCCACCGCCAAGGGAGGACGCACATATTGTGAGGGTCGAAACCCGGACGTCCAGCGCCTCCGTCGCAGCCGGTGTGTACCTTCTTCCCGACACCGTCCTCACCTCCTCCGATGCGCCTTCGCTTTCGCCCATTCCTTCAGGTTTCTTCTCACCGATAATACCACCATGCTCTTCTTTTTCGGATCCAAGCATGGTTAGCTTCTTTCATGATTTGAGCCCTATGTTTCACAACAGTGTCGCTTTTGTCATAACTAGTCCTTCAAAATTATGTTTCACCACAATAATAGTTTCTTCTGTTTATTCATCTTCTTCTTCTATTTTAATGGTCAATTTAGGATGGTCATTTTAGTAGGTATGTGGATGGTTATTTTATTTTTATGTAGATGATTATTTTGATTGGATTGAGTTTAGTTATATATAATTTAAATATGTTAGATGTTCAATTTATTAGGTATGCGGGTGATTATTTTTATCCTTAAGTGGATGGTTATTTTTATTAAGGGTGAGTGGCGTGTGGCAAGCCAAGTAGCGATGGTAAAATGTGATGATTATTGATGAAGGTGGGGTGGCTGCCGGTTGAAAAAGAAGAGAGTATTGAAGGATTTCAGATAATTATTTTTTGAAATAACTAACGGAATTTTTTTTAAAAATTTGAAATTTGAAATTGGAGAATTTGAAATTTGAAATTTGATGTGAAATAACTGATAAGAGTTTTTAAATTTATTATTTCGTGAGTAATTTTCATTTTTAATTCATATTGGGCTAAATAAACAGCCCATTGTACACATTGTACAAATACTTCATTGGCTCCCTAGCGAGACGCTTTATTTAATTCTCTATATCTTCTAACTAATAATCTTCTCACGGCAGAAACCCTCGAACTGAGAGTGGTAGCGCGCGAAATCCCTATTCTCTACTCCACCGTGCACTTCTACTATCCATCCATCCTCCTATCCGCAGGGACGACCTTTCGTCTCTCCTCCACATTGCGTGAAACCCCTATTCCCTCCTCCACAGTGTGCGAAATCCTTATTCTCTGTTCCACCGTGCGCCTCTTTGTGGTCGTGGAGTCGCGTGGCTGCCATCCATCTGGTGCACGAAATTGCAATCACACTCTTGCAATCCCGCACAACTAACCAGCAAGTGCACTGGGTCGTCCAAGTAATACCTTGCGTGAGCAAGGGTCGATCCCACGGAGCTTGTCGGCTTGAAGCAAGCTATGGTTATCTTGTAAATCTTAGTCAGGATATCAGAAATTATCAGGATTGATTGTAAAGAGCAAAAGAACATGAAATGGTTACTTGTTTTGCAGTAATGGAGAATAGGTTGAGGTTTGGAGATGCTCCATCTTCTGAATCTCTGCTTTCCTACTGTCTTCTTCATCAAACACGCAAGGCTCCTTCCATGGCAAGCTGTATGTAGGGTTTCACCATTGTCAGTGGCTACCTCCCATCCTCTCAGTGAAAACGATTGCATATGCTCTGTCACAGCACGCGGAATTCAGCTGTCGGTTCTCGGTCAGGCCGGAATAGAATCCATTGATTCTTTTGCGTCTGTCACTAACGCCCCGCCTGCTAGGAGTTTGAAGCACATCACAGTCATTCAGTCATTGAATCCTACTCAGAATACCACAGACAAGGTTTAGACCTTCCGGATTCTCTTGAATGCCGCCATCAGTTCTAGCTTATACCACGAAGATTCCGATTAAAGAATCCAAGAGATAACTACTCAATCTAAAATAGAACGGAGGTGGTTGTCAGGCACACGTTCATAGTTGAGAATGATGATGATTGTCACGGATCATCACATTCATCCGGATTAAGAACAAGTATTATCTTGGATTGGAAGCAAGCATGATTGAATAAGAAACAGTAGTAATTGCATTAATTCATCAAGACACAGCAGAGCTCCTCACCCCCAACCATGGGGTTTAGAGACTCATGCTGTGGAAGGTACACAAAGAAAACGTGTAAAGTGTCATGAGGTACTTGATACAATGTCAAAAGATCCTATTAATAGTAAACTAGTATCCTAAGGTTTACAGAAATGAGTAAATGACATAAAAATCCACTTCCGGGCCCACTTGGTGTGTGCTTGGGCTGAGCAATGAAGCATTTTCGTGTAGAGACCTTTTCTGGAGTTAAACGCCAGCTTTCATGCCAGTTTGGGCGTTTAACTCCAAGTTTTATGCCAGTTCCAGCGTTTAACGCTGGAATTCCTGAGGGTGACTTTGAACGCCGGTTTGGGCCATCAAATCTTGGGCAAAGTATGGACTATCATATATTGCTGGAAAGCCCAGGATGTCTACTTTCCAACGCCGTTGAGAGCGCGCCAATTGGGCTTCTGTAGCTCCAGAAAATCCACTTTGAGTGCAGGGAGGTCAGAATCCAACAGCATCTGCAGTCCTTTTCAGTCTCTGAATCAGATTTTTGCTCAGAACCTTCAATTTCAGTCAGAAAATACCTGAAATCACAGAAAAACACACAAACTCATAGTAAAGTCCAGAAAAGTGAATTTTAATTAAAAACTACTAAAAATATACTAAAAACTAACTAAAAGATACTAAAAACATACTAAAAACAATGCCAAAAAGTGTACAAATTATCCGCTCATCACAACACCAAACTTAAATTGTTGCTTGTCCCCAAGAAACTGAAAATCAAAATAGAATAAAAAGAAGAGAATATACTATAGACTCCAAAATATCAAAGAAACATAGTTCCAATTAGATGAGCGGGACTAGTAGCTTTTTGCCTCCGAACAGTTTTGGCATCTCACTCTATCCTCTGAAATTCAGAATGATTGGCTTCTTTAGGAACTCAGAATCCAGATA
Source organism: Arachis stenosperma (assembly GCF_014773155.1). NCBI lineage: Eukaryota > Viridiplantae > Streptophyta > Magnoliopsida > Fabales > Fabaceae > Arachis > Arachis stenosperma. The sequence goes on along the minus strand of NC_080383.1, from coordinate 24,781,010 downwards.
GTGTTATTGATTCTCCTAGTTAAGTATGATGATTCTTGAACACAGCTACTTTATGAGTCTTGGCTGTGGCCCAAAGCACTCTGTCTTCCAGTATTACCACCGGATACATACATGCCACAGACACATAATTGGGTGAACCTTTTTTAGATTGTGGCTCAGCTTTGCTAGAGTCCCCAATTAGAGGTGTCCAGGGTTCTTAAGCACACTCTTTTTGCCTTGGATCACAACTTTTTATTTCTTTCTTTTTCTTTTCTTCTCTCTTTTTTTTTCGAAATTTTTTTTTGATTCACTGCTTTTTCTTGCTTCAAGAATCATTTTTATGATTTTTCAGATCCTCAATAACATGTCTCTTTTTTCATCATTCTTTCAAGAGCCAACAATTTTAACATTCATGAATAACAAATTCAAAAGACATATGCACTGTTCAAGCATTCATTCAGAAAACAAAAAGTATTGTCACCACATCAAACCAATTCAACTAGTTTCAGAGATAAATTTCGAAATCCTGTACTTCTTGTTCTTTTGTGATTAAAGCATTTTTCATTTAAGAGAGGTGATGGATTCATAGGACATTCATAGCTTTAAGGCATAAACTTTAAATTTTATTAATTATGAATTAAGAACAAGACTCAAAAATAGATATAAGATTAGACTAGAAAATAGAAAAAACGCAAAAAATAGGCTCCTAATGATAGAGGTTTTCACAGAGTTAGGACTCAACAACCTTGATTTTGAGGAGTGGATGCTCCTTCAGCTTGAGAGGAGAGCTTTTGGCGTTTCAACTCTTGGAGGTCACGCCCCTGCTTCTCTTGCTCCTTCAGCAATTTGCAGAGCATGCAGTTCTGATTCTGCTGTTCTTCCTTCAGTTGCTCCATAGTTTCTTGCATCTTGGTGATAGATGCTTCTAGGCTGGCCCAGTAGCCAATTTCAGGGAATTCAGGGAGGAACTCCTGCGCCCTCCTTTTGATAGAGTTGTCTTGCATTTGTCCTTCCATTGACTTCTTGGTGATTGGGTGTTCAATGGGTATGAACTCATCTACTCCCATCTTCACCCCAGCCTCTTTACAGAGCAAGGAGATCAAGCTTGGGTAAGCCAGTTTGGCTTCAGTGGAATTCTTATTTGCTATTGTGTAAATCTCACAAGCAATCACATGATGGACCTCCACTTCTTTTCCAAGCATAATGCAATGAATCATCACTGCCCTCTTGATGGTGACCTCAGAACGGTTGCTAGTGGGCAATATGGAGCGCCCAATAAAGTCTAGCCAACCTCTTGCAATTGGTTTGAGGTCTCCCCTCTTGAGTTGGTTTGGGACACCCTTTGAATTGGTTATCCACTTAGTCCCAGGGAGGCATATGTCCTATAGAACTTGATCCAACCCTTTATCTGCTCTCACCATCCTCCTATTGAAGGAATCAGGATCATCTTGCAGTTGAGGTAGTTTGAAGATTTCTCTTATTTTGTCCAGATGGAAGTACATAACTTTCCCTCTGACCATAGTTCTGTAGGTATGGTAAGCAGTTCCAGTCATTCTCTGCTTATCTGTTAACCACAGATTTGAGTAGAATTCCTGAACCATGTTCCTTCCAACCTTTATCTCAGGATTGGTTAGAACTTCCCATCCTCTGTTTCGAATTTGCTCTTGGATCCCCGGATACTCATCTTCTTTCAGACCAAATTTAACTTCCGGGATCACCGACCTCAGACCCATTATTTTGTGATAATGGACTTCATGTTCTTTGGTTAAGAACTTCTCTTGATTCCAAAGATTCTTTGGATTAGTCTCTTTCTTTCCTCTTAAATTGGTTTGTTTTCCCTTAGGAGCCATGATCTTGATAAATCTTGGCTTAGTGATCACGGAAAAGCACACCAAACTTAGAGGTTTGCTTGTCCTCAAGCAAAAGAAAGAAGAGAAGAGAGAGAGAGGAAGATGAAATTCGAATGGTGTGGTGGAATGAGGGGGAACAAACGTGAATTTATAAGGTGGGGAGGGGAGTTTTTCGAAAAATTGAAAGGAGATTTGAGAAGATATGGAAAGAAATTGAGAAAAGGGTGATTTTTTGAACAAAATTTTGGGAATGATTTGAGAGATTTGAAGAGTGATTTTGGATATTTGAAAATTTGAGAGTGAATGATGAGAGATTGTAATGTATTTTTGTAGAAAAATATGGGTGAGAAAAGGAAAGTTTGAAAAAAAAATCTGATTTGAAAACAAAATTGTGGTCCCCCCCACCTTTCTGGCGTTAAACGCCCAGAATGGCACTCATTCTGGCGTTTAACGCCCACTTGATGCCCCTTTTGGGCGTTTAACGCCCAGCCAGGTGCCCTGGCTGGCGCTAAACGCCAGAAATCCTTTAGCACTGGGCGTTTTTCTGAACGCCCAGGATGCTGCACACCTGGCGTTAAACGCCCAGAATGGTGCCCATTCTGGCGTTTAACGCCCAAAATGGCACCATTCCTGGCGTTAAACGCCCAGAATGGTACCCATTCTGGCGTTTAACGCCCAAAATGCCCTTTACTGGCGTTTTTTCGCCAGTGAGCTCATTTTCTCTGCTTTTTGAGCTGAATCCTTCTGTAACTCTGTGAATTCCTTCATTTTTGATACTTGCCTCTGTAAGAACAAATCATATAACTTCCTAATGACTGGGTTGCCTCCCAGCAAGCGCTTCTTTACTGTCTTTAGCTGGACCTTCACTGAGAATCATTCAAGTCTCAGTTTTGAGCATTCCTGCTCAAAATTACCTTCAAGATAATGCTTGATTCTCTGTCCGTTAACAATGAACTTTTTGTCAGAATCAATATCCTGAAACTCAACATATCCATATGGTGAGACTCCTGTAATCACATACGGACCCCTCCACCGGGATTTGAGTTTTCCTGGAAACAATTTGAGCCTAGAGTTGAAGAGCAGAACTTTTTGTCCTGGCTCAAAGACTCTGGTTGACAACTTCTTGTCATGCCATTTCTTTGCCTTTTCCTTATAAATTTTTGCATTTTCAAAGGCATTGAGTCTGAACTCCTCTAGCTCATTTAGCTGGAGCAATCTCTTTTCACCAGCTAACTGTGCGTCCATGTTTAGGAACCTGGTTGCCCAGTAGGCTTTATGTTCCAGATCCACGGGCAGATGACAGGCCTTCCCATACACCAATTGGTATGGAGAGGTTCCTATAGGAGTCTTGAATGCTGTTCTGTATGCCCACAGAGCATCATCCAAGCTCTTTGCCCAATCCTTTCTCCGGGCTATCACAGTCCGTTCTAGGATTCTTTTTAACTCTCTGTTAGAGACTTCAGCTTGCCCATTTGTCTGTGGATGATACGGAGTTGCCACTTTATGGCTGATTCCATATCTAACCATAGCAGAGTATAGCTGTTTATTGCAGAAATGAGTGCCCCCATCACTGATTAGCACTCTGGGAACGCCGAACCTGCTAAAAATGTTTTTCTGGAGGAATTTCAGCACGGTCTTGGTATCATTAGTGGGTGTAGCAATTGCTTCTACCCACTTAGATACGTAGTCCACTGCCACCAGAATGTAAGTGTTTGAGTATGATGGTGGGAATGGACCCATGAAGTCAATTCCCCATACATCAAACAATTATATCTCTAATATCCCTTGTTGAGGCATGGCATATCCATGAGGCAGGTTACCAGCTCTTTGGCAACTATCACAGTTACGCACAAACTCTCGGGAATCTTTATAGAGAGTAGGTCAGTAGAAGCCACATTGGAGGACTTTAGTGGCTGTTCGCTCACTTCCAAAATGTCCTCCGTACTGTGATCCATGGCAGTGCCATAGGATCCTTTGTGCTTCTTCTCTGGGTACACATCTGCGGATCACTCCGTCAGCACATCTCTTAAAGAGATATGGTTCATCCCAGAGGTAGTACTTGGCATCTGAAATTAATTTCTTTCTCTGCACGTAGCTGTACTCTTTGGGAATGAACCTCACAGCTTTAAAATTTGCAATATCTGCAAACCATGGAGCTTCCTGAATGGCAAAGAGTTGCTCATCTGGGAAAGTCTCAGAGATCTCAGTAGAAGGGAGGGACGCCCCAGCTACTGGTTCTATTCGGGACAGATGATCAGCTACTTGGTTCTCTGTCCCTTTTCTGTCTCTTATTTCTATATCAAACTCTTGCAGAAGCAACACCCATCTTATAAGCCTGGGTTTTGAATCCTGCTTTGTGAGTAAGTATTTAAGAGCAGCATGGTCAGTGTACACAACCACTTTGGATCCCACTAGATAGGATCTAAACTTGTCAATGGCATAGACCACTGCAAGTAACTCTTTTTCTGTGGTTGTGTAGTTCTTCTGTGCGTCATTTAGAACACGGCTGGCATAGTAGATGACGTACAGAAGCTTGTTATGCCTCTGTCCCAACACTGCACCAATGGCATGGTCACTGGCATCACACATTAGTTCAAATGGCAATGTCCAATCTGGTGCAGAGATAACTGGTACTGTGACCAACTTAGCTTTCAGGGTCTCAAATGCCTGCAGACACTGTGTGTCAAACACAAATGGTGTGTCAGCAGCTAACAGGTTACTCAAAGGTTTTGCAATTTTCGAAAAATCCTTTATAAACCTTCTGTAAAATCCTGCATGCCCCAGAAAGCTTCTGATTGCCTTAACATTGGCAGGTGGTGGTAATTTTTCAATTACCTCTACCTTTGCTTTATCCACCTCTATTCCCCTGCTTGAAATTTTGTGCCCAAGGACAATTCCCTCAGTCACCATAAAGTGACATTTCTCCCAGTTTAAAACCAGGTTAGTCTCTTGGCACCTTTTCAGGACAAGTGCTAGGTGATTAAGACAGGAGCTGAATGAGTCTCCATATACTGAGAAGTCATCCATGAAGACTTCCAGAAATTTCTCTACCATATCTGAGAAGATAGAGAGCATACACCTTTGAAAAGTTGCAGGTGCATTGCACAGACTAAAAGGCATCCTCCTATAGGTAAACACGCCAGAAGGGCAAGTGAATGCTGTTTTCTCTTGGTCCTGAGGATCTACTGCAATTTGGTTGTAGCCTGAATAGCCATCCAAAAAGCAGTAATAATCATGGCCAGCTAATCTTTCTAGCATTTGGTCTATGAATGGTAAAGGAAAATGATCCTTTCTGGTGGCTGTGTTGAGCCTTCTGTAATCAATACACATGCGCCACCCTGTGACTGTCCTTGTAGGAACCAGTTCATTTTTTTCATTATGAACCACTGTCATGCCTCCCTTTTTGGGGACAACTTGGACAGGGCTCACCCAGGGGCTATCAGAAATAGGATAAATAATCCCAGCCTCTAGTAATTTAGTGACCTCTTTCTGCACCACCTCCTTCATGGCAGGATTTAGCCTCCTCTGTGGTTGGACCACTGGTTTGGCATTATCCTCCAATAGGATCTTGTGCATGCATCTAGCTGGGCTAATGCCCTTAAGATCACTTATGGACCACCCAAGAGCTGTCTTGTGTGTCCTTAGCACTTGAATCAGTGCTTCCTCTTCCTGTGAATTTAAAGCAGAGCTTATAATCACTGGAAAAGTGTCACCCTCTCCCAGAAATGCATATTTCAGGGATGGTGGTAGTGGTTTGAGTTCAGGCTTAGGAGGCTTATCCTCTTCCTGAGGAATTTTCGAAAATTCCCTTGCCTCCTCTGGTTCTTCTTGATCAGGTTGAGCATCTTTGAAGATGTCTTCAAGCTCTGATTCTAGGCTTTCAGCCATATTGATCTCTTCTACCAGAGAGTCAATGATGTCAGCGCCCATGCAGTCATTTGGTGTGTCTGGATGCTGCATAGCTTTTACAGCATTTAACTTGAACTCATCCTCATTGACTCTCAAGGTTACTTCCCCTTTTTGTACATCAATGAGAGTTTGTCCAGTTGCTAGGAATGGTCTTCCTAGAATGAGAGTTGCACTCTTGTGCTCCTCCATTTTCAGCACCACAAAGTCAGTTGGAAAGGCAAATGGCCCAACCTTGACAATCATATCCTCTATTATGCCTGATGGATGTTTAATGGAGCCATCAGCAAGTTGGAGGCATATCCTGGTTGGTTTGACTTCTCCAGTCAACCCAAGCTTTCTGATAGTGGATGCAGGCATTAGATTGATGCTTGCTCCAAGATCACATAGAGCTGTCTTGGTGCAAGTGCCTTCTAATGTGCATGGTATCAGAAAGCTTCCAGGATCTTGAAGCTTTTCTGGTAAGCTTTTCAGAATGACTGCACTGCATTCTTCAGTGAGAAACACTTTTTCGGTTTCTCTCCAATCTTTCTTATGACTTAAGATCTCTTTCATGAACTTAGCATAAGAAGGTATTTGCTCAAGTGCCTCTGCAAACGGAATCTTTATTTCAAGAGTCCTTAAATAGTCTGCAAAGCGGGCAAATTGCTTATCCTGTTCCGCTTTGCGGAGTTTCTGAGGATAAGGCATCTTGGCTTGATATTCTTCAACCTTAGATGCTGCAGGTTTATTCCTTACAGAAGTGGTTGAAGAAGCCTTTTTAGAGGGATTACTGTCAGCACTCTCAGGTGTCTGATCTTCCCTTGGCGTTTGAACGCCAGGATTGGGTGGAAATTGGGCGTTTAACGCCAACTTTTCCCCCTTTTCTGGCGTTTGAACGCCAGAACTGGGCAAGGAATGGGCGTTTAACGCCAGCTTTCCTTCCCTTTCTGGCGTTTGAACGCCAATGACATTCCTCTCTGGGCTCTTACTGTCCTCAGAGGGATTTTGAACAGTAGTTTGTTTGTCCTCTGTCAATTGTTCCTTGTTTGGCATTTTACTCTTTTGAGCAGTGTTATTCAAGGTCTTTCCACTCCTCAATTGAACTGCTTGACACTCCTCTGTTATCTGTTTAGATATTTGCTGTTTTGCTTGATTCAACTGCAGTTCTATGCTCTTGTTAGCAACTTTAGTTTCATAGAGCATCTCTTTAAATTCGGCTAACTGTTCTGTCATCAGGAGTAATTGTTGATTAAGCTCAATTATCTGTTCTTGAGGATTAGAGTCAGTGACTACTGCCATGACTTCCTCTTTTGGAACGAACTCATTGCTAGAATATAAGTATTGGTTTCTAGCAACAGTGTCTATAAGCTCTTGAGCTTCTTCAATTGTCTTCCTCATGTGTATAGATCCACCAGCCGAGTGGTCTAAAGACATCTGAGCTTTTTCTGTAAGCCCATAGTAGAAGATGTCTAACTGCACCCATTCTGAAAACATTTCAGAGGGGCATTTTCTAAGCATGCCTCTATACCTCTCCCAGGCATTATAAAGGGATTCATTATCCTCTTGTTTAAAGCCTTGGATGTCCAGCCTTAGCTGTGTCATCCTCTTTGGAGGGTAAAAATGATTCAGGAATTTGTCTGATAACTGTTTCCATGTTTTTATGCTTGCTGTAGGTTGGTTATTCATCCACCTTTTAGCTTGATCTTTTACAGCAAATGGAAACAATAATAGTCTGTAGACATCCTGATCTACCTCTTTATCATGAACTATGTCAGCAATTTGTAAAAACTGTGCCAGAAACTCAGTAGGTTCTTCCTGTGGAAGACCGGAATACTGGCAATTTTGCTGCACTATGATAATGAGTTGAGGATTTAGCTCAAAGCTGCTTGCTTTGATGGGAGGTGTGTGATGAGCGGATAATTTGTATACTTTTTGGCATTGTTTTTAGTATGTTTTTAGTATGATATAGTTAGTTTTTAGTATCTTTTTATTAGTTTTTAGTTAAAATTCACTTTTCTGGACTTTACTATGAGTTTGTGTGTTTTTCTGTGATTTCAGGTATTTTCTGGCTGAAATTGAGGGACCTGAGCAAAAATCTGATTCAGAGACTCAAAAGGACTGCAGATGCTGTTGGATTCTGACCTCCCTGCACTCGAAGTGGATTTTCTGGAGCTACAGAAGCCCAATTGGCGCGCTCTCAACGGCGTTGGAAAGTAGACATCCTGGGCTTTCCAGCAATATATAATAGTCCATACTTTGCCCAAGATTTGATGGCCCAAACCGGCGTTCAAAGTCACCTCAAGAAATCCCAGCGTTAAACGCTGGAACTGGCACCCAAATGGGAGTTAAACGCCCAAACTGGCACCAAAGCTGGCGTTTAACTCCAAGAAGAGTCTCTACACGAAATTGCTTCATTGCTCAGCCCAAGCACACACCAAGTGGGCCCGGAAGAGGATTTTTATGTCATTTACTCATTTCTGTACACCCTAGGCTACTAGTTTCTTATAAGTAGGACCTTTTACTACTGTATAGAAATCTTTTGATCACTTTTAGATCTCCAGATCATCTTTGAACATTTTAGTTCTTAGATCATTGGGAGGCTGGCCATTCGGCCATGCCTAGACCTCATGCTTATGTATTTTCAACGGTGGAGTTTCTACACACCATAGATTAAGGTGATGATTGACGCCCATCACCATTCTCACTCATGAACAAAGTGACTGACAACCACTCTTGTTCTACAAGCATTTGAGGCTTGGTGAATATCTCTTGGATTCCTGATTGCACGATGCATGGTTGATCGCCTGACAACCGAGTGCTCGCCTGACAAACGAGCCAACCATTCCGTGAGATCAGAGTCTTCGTGGTATAGGCAAGAACTGATGGCAGCATTCAAGAGAATCCGGAAGGTCTAACCTTGTCTGTGGTATTCTGAGTAGGATTCAATGATTGAATGACTGTGACGTGCTTCAAACCTGTAACCTACTGGGCGTTAGTGACAGACGCAAAAGAGTTATTCTATTCCGGTAGGGGAGGGAACCGAACCGGTGATTGGCCGTACTGTGACAGAGTATTGAGCATTAGCTTTCACTGCGAGGATGGGAGGTAGCTGCTGACAACAGTGAGACCCTATACGAGCTTGCCATGGAAAGGAGTAAGAAGGGTTGGATGAAGACAGTAGGAAAGCAGAGAGACGGAAGGAAAGGCATCTTCATGCGCTTATCTGAAGTTCCTACCATGAATTACATAAGTATCACTATCTTTATCTTTTATGTTATTTTCGTTCATCACCATATATCTGAGTTTGCCTGACTAAGATTTACAAGATGACCATAGCTTGCTTCAATACTAACAATCTCCGTGGGATCGACCCTTACTCACGTAAGGTTTATTACTTGGACGACCCAATGCACTTGCTGGTAGTTGTGCGAAGTTGTGTAATGCCATGGTATTGAGCGCACCAAGTTTTTGGAGCCATTACAGGGATTATGAGAGTTGTAAAAAAGTATAGTTCACAATTTCGCGCACCAAGTTTTTGGCGCCGTTGCCGGGGATTGTTCTAGTTTTGAGCAAGCCTTTGGTAACATCAGTGCCAAGATCCGGCAACAACATCAAATTTTTGGTGTTATTGCCCGGGATTGTTTAGGCTGGACAACTGACGGTTCATCTTGTTGCTTAGATTAGGTATTTTTTTTCGAAATTCTTGAAGATGAATTCTAGAGTTTCATGATGATTTGTTGAAATCTGGCTGGCTGAAAAGCCATGTCTAATCTAATTGGACCGAGGTTTCAACTTATCACCACAAGAGCTTGTTGATTTCGTATCAATCTTGCTTTTGGAGCAGTGATTTGCTAAGGCTTGGCTGACCTTTGGTCATGTCTAGTGTTTTGGACCGAAGCTTTCTTTGGAAGCTTGGCTGGCTGTGAAGCCATGTCTAATTCCTGGACCGGAGTCTTAGACTAGCATTGCACTGATTCCTGGAATTCTCATTAAGAATTTTGATACCTTTTTCCACTTAATTTTCAAAAAATACAAAAAAATTACAAAATCATAAAATTCAAAAATATTTCTTGTTTGAGTCTAGTGTCTCATCTTAAGTTTGGTGTCAAATGCATGTTTTTGTTATATTTTTCGAATCCATGCATGTATTTCTTTGTTTTGATCTTTGAATTCTTTTGGCTTGAGTGTTTGTATGTCTCATATAGTGTCAGTAGTATACAAACTGCTAAGTTTGGTGTCTTGCATGCATTGTTATTTGATTCTTGTTGCATTTTAATTATTAAAAATCCAAAAATATTTTTAATTTGTGTCTTTTCAAGTCAATGATACAAGGGATTGAAGATTCAGAACACACTGCAGAGGAATTATACAGAAAAAGCTGAGCATTCAAAAATGCCCAGTGAAGAAGGCAGATTGGCGTTTAAACGCCAGCCAGGGCACCTGGTTGGGCGTTTAACGCCCAAAAAGGTAGCATTTTGGGCGTTAAACGCCAGAATGGATACCATTCTGGGCGTTAACGCCAGGATGGTGCTAGGGGGAAGATTTGTTTTCAAAATCAATTTTTTCAAGTTTTCCAAAATCAAATCTTTTTCAAATCATATCTTTTCAATCAAATGTTTTCAAAAATTAATTTCTTTCCTTTCAAAGATACTTACTAACAATTAATGATTTGATTGAACATTTTTTGCCTTTTCTGTTAAGGAAGGTTTTGTTTGAATCATATCTTTTCTTGTTAGGCAAGTCATAATTTTCCAAATCAAATCTTTAAAATTTTCAAACACATCTTTTAAATGTTTTCAAATCATATCTTCTCAATCACATCTTTTAAAACCATACTTTTCAATCAAATCTCTTAACCTCATCTTTTTCAAAATAGTTTTCATCAAATCTTTTTGACTTCTAATTTCAAAATCTTTTTCAAAAAAACACTTGGTTCTCTTCCACTTTCAATTTTCGAAAATTATCAATCAATTTTCAAAATGTTTTCAAAATCTTTAATTGAATTTCGAAAATTTCCTTCCCTCTTCCCATCCTTCTATCTATGGAGTACCACTCCTTCTAAATGCACAATTCGAACCTTATCTAATTAAGTTCGAATTCTTCTTCTCCTTCTTCTTTCTATTTCTCTTTCCTCTGACACTTCAAGAATCTCTATACTATGACATAGAGGATTCCACATTTTCTTTTCTCTTCTCTTTCATATGAGCAGGAGCAGAGACAAAGGCATTCTGTTGAAGCTGATCCTGAACCCGAAAGGACCTTGAAGAGAAAGCTAAGAGAAGCCAAAACACAACTCTCTTTAGAGGACCTGACCGAATTCTTCAAAGAAGAAGAACCCATGGCAGCCGAAAACAACAACAATGCCAACAATGCAAGGAAGGTGCTGGGTGACTTTACTGCACCTACTCCTGATTTCTATGGGAGAAGCATCTCTATCCCTGCCATTGGAGCAAACAACTTTGAGCTTAAGCCTCAATTAGTTCTCTAATGCAACAGAATTGCAAGTTCCATGGACTTCCAATGGAAGATCCTCATCAGTTTTTAGCTGATTCTTGCAAATCTGTGACACAGTCAAGACTAATGGGGTTAACCCTGAGGTCTACAGACTGATGCTATTCCCTTTTGCTGTAAGACAGAGCTAGAATATGGTTGGATTCTCAACCTAAGAAAGCCTGGATCTTGGGAAAAGCTAGTCAATGCCTTCTTGGCAAAGTTCTTCCACCACAAAGATGGAGTAAGCTTAGAGTGGAAGTCCAAACCTTCAGACAGAAGGATGGAGAATCCCTCTATGAAGCTTGGGAAAGATACAAACATTAATCAGAAGATGTCCTTCAGACATGCTCAGAAGAAAGGAGTTCTTGAGATGACACTCTGAATGCCATACTGGCTCAGAACAAGATATTGACTCAACAAGTCAATTTGATTTCTCAAAGTCTGTCTGGAATGCAAAATGCACCTGGCAGTACTAAGGAAGCTTCATCTGAGGAGAAGAAGCTTATGATCCTGAGAACCCTTCCATGGAAGAGGTGAATTACCTAGGAGAACCCTATGGAAATACCTACAATTCTTCATGGAGAAATCACCCAAATCTCTCATGGAAGAATCAAGAGAGACCTCAACAAGGTTTCAATAACAATAATGGTGGGAGAAACAGGTTTAGCAATGGAAGCCTTTTCCATCATCTTCTCAGCAACAAACAGAGTTCTAAGCAGAATACTTCTGACTTAGCAACAATGGTCTTGATCTAATTAAAACCACTCAAAGTTTCATGATGAAACAAGGTCTTCCATTAGGAATTTGGAAGGACAAGTGGGTCAGCTGAGTAAGAAAGTTACTGAACTCCCTCCTAGTACTCTCCCAAGCAATACAGAAGAAAATCCAAAGGAGAATGCAAAGCCATAGACATGGCCGAATATGGAGAGGAAATAGAGGAGGAGGACGCCACTGAGGAAGACTCAGTGGGCGTGTACCAACCTCCTCTGAGTTCTCAATGAGGAACAATGGGAATCTGAGGCTCAAAATGAGACCATAGAGATTCCATTGGACTTACTTCTGCCATTCATGAGCTCTGATGAGTATTCTTCCTCTGAAGAGGATGAGTATGTCACTAAAGAGCAAGTTGCTAAATACCTTGGAGCAATCATGAAACTAAATGACAAGTTATTTGGAAATGAGACTTGGGAGGATGAACCTCCCTTGCTCACCAAAGATGACTTGTCTAGGCAGAAACTGCCTCAAAAGAGGCAGGATCCTGGGAAGTTTTCTATACCTTGTACCATAGGCACCATGACCTTCAAGAAGGCCTTGTGTGACTTAGGGTCAAGTGTGAACCTCATGCCCCTCTGTAATGGAGAAATTAGGGATCTTAGAGGTGCAAGCTGCAAGAATCTCATTAGAGATGGCAGACAACTCAAGAAAACAAGCCCATGGACTTGTAGAGGATGTTCTGGTTAAAGTTGAAAACCATTACATCCCTACTGACTTCATAGTCCTAGAGACTGGGAAGTGCATGGATGAATCCATCATCCTTGGCAGACCCTTCCTAGCCACAGCAAAGGCTGTGATTGATGTTGATAGAGGAGAGTTGATCATTCAAGTGAATGAAGAATCCTTGGTGTTTCAGGCCCAAGGACATCCCTCTGTCATCATGGAGAGGAAGCATGAAGAGCTTCTCTCAAAACAGAGCCAAACAGAGCCCCCACAGTCAAACTCTAAGTTTGGTGTTGGGAGGCTACAACCAAACTCTAAGTTTGGTGTTGAAACCCCACATTCAAACTCTAAGTTTGGTGTTGGGAGGTTCCAACACGGTTCTGAGTACTTCTGAGGCTCCATGAGAGTCCTCTGTCAAGCTAATGACATTAAAGAAGCGCTTGTTGGGAGGCAACCCAATGTTTTATGATTAATTATTTTCTTTGTTATTTATCTTTTTTGTAGGTTGATGATCATAAGAAGTCACAAAAACAATGAAAAAAGCAAAAACAGAATGAAAAACAGGAAAAAAAAAACACCCTGGAGGAGAAGAAGCTGGCGTTCAAACGCCAGTAATGCTAGCTGTTGGGCGTTTAACGCCCAGTCTGGCACCATTCTGGGCGTTTAACGCCAGAAAGGGGCACCAGACTGGCGTTAAACGCCAGTAAAGGGCAAGAACCTGGCGTTAAACGCCAGGAATGGGCACCAGCCGGCGTTTAACGCCAGAAATGGCTCAAAACGTGATTTTGAGCAACATTTGGTGCAGGGATGACTTTTCCTTGACACTACAGGATCTGTGGACCCCACAGGACCCTACCATCACTCTCTCTCTCTTCCCCCATTCACCATCACCTCAACACCTCTTCCCAAAAACCTCACCTATCAAATCCCATCTTTCTCTTCACCACTCACATCCATCCTTCATAAAACCCCACCAACCTCACCCTTCAAATTCAAACCACTTTCCCTCCCAAACCCACCCATAATGGCCGAACCTTTACCCCCCTCTCCTATAAATACCCTTCTTCAACTCTTCATTTTCACACAACCTCAACACCCTTTCTTACCCTTCTTGGCCGAAACACTACCATCTCCCTCTTCCTCATTTCTTCTTCTTCTACTCTCTTCTTTCTTCTTTTGCTCGAGGACGAGCAAACATTTTAAGTTTGGTGTGGTAAAAGCGTTGCTTTTTGTTTTTCCATAACCATTTATGGCATCCAAGGCCGGAGAAACCTCTAAAAAGAGGAAAGGGAAGGCAAAGGCTTCCACCTCCGAGTCATGGGAGATGGATAGATTCCTCTCAAGGGTGCATCAAGACCACTTCTATGAAGTTGTGGCCTTGAAGAAGGTGATCTCCGAGGTCCCCTTTTCACTCAAAAAGGGTGAATATCCGGAGATCCGCCATGAGATCCGAAGAAGAGGTTGGGAAGTTCTTACCAACCCCATTCAACAAGTCGGAATCTTGATGGTTCAAGAGTTCTATGCCAATGCATGGATCACAAAGAACCATGACCAAAGTGTGAACCCGAATCCAAAGAATTATCTCACTATGGTTCGGGGGAAATACTTGGATTTTAGTCCGGAGAGTGTGAGGGTGGCGTTCAACTTGCCTATGATGCAAGGAGATGAGCATCCTTACACTAGAAGGGTCAACTTTGATCAAAGGTTGGACCAAGTCCTCACAACCATATGTGAAGAGGGCGCACAATGGAAGCAAGATTCAAGAGGAAAGCCGGTCCAATTGAGAAGGCATGACCTCAAGCCCGTGGCTAGAGGTGGTTAGAGTTCATACAACGCTCAATCATCCCCACTAGCAACCGGTCCGAAGTTACCATAGACCGGGCCATCATGATTCATAGCATCATGATTGAGAAGAAGTAGAAGTTCATGAGGTTATAGCTCGAACTCTACAAGGTGGCGGACAAGACCTCCACTTTGGCAAGGTTAGCCTTTCCTCATCTCATTTGTCACCTCTGTTATTCAGTTGGAGTTGACATAGAGGGAGACATTCCCATTGATGAGGACAAGCCCATCACCAAGAAAAGGATGGAGTACACAAGAGATCTCCTCATCATGAGATCCCTGAGATTCCTCAAGGGATGAATTTTCCTCCAAAACTATTGGGAGCAACTAAACACCTCCCTAGGAGAATTGAGTTCCAACATGGGACAACTGAGGGTAGAGCATCAAGAACACTCCATCATCCTTCATGAAATTAGAGAAGATCAAGAATCATGAGGGAGGAGCAACAAAGACAAGGAAGAGACATTGAGGAGCTCAAGCACTCCATAGGATCTTCAAGAGCAAGAAAGAGCCGCCATCACTAAGGTGGACCCGTTCTTTGATTTCCTTGTTATTTTCTTTTTTTCGAAAATTATGCTTTATGTTTATCCATGTTTGTGTCTTATGATCATTAGTGTCTTAGTGTCTATGCCTTAAAGTTATGAATGTCCTATGAATCCATCACCGTTCTTCAATAAAAACGTGCCTAATTGATAAAAGAAAGAATTGCATGAATTTTGAATTTTATAATAGTTTAATTATTTTGATGTGGTGGCAATATTTTTGTTCTCTGAATGTATGCTTAAACAGTGCATATGTCTTTTAAATTTGTGGTTCATGAATGTTGGCTCTTGAAAGAATGATGAAAAAGGAGACATGTTACTGAGGATCTGAAAAATCAATAAAATGATTCTTGAAGCAAGAAAAAGCATTGAAAAAAAAAAAACCGAAAAAAAAAACGAAAAAAAAAAGAAAGAAAAAGAAAGAAATAAAGTTGTGATCCAAGGCAAATAAGAGTGTGCTTAAGAACCCTGGACACCTCTAATTGGGGACTTTAGCAAAGCTGAGTCACAATCTGAAAAGGTTCACCCAATTATGTGTCTGTGGCATGTATGTATCCGGTGGTAATACTGGAAGACAGAGTGCTTTGGGCCACAGCCAAGACTCAATAAATAGCTATGTTCAAGAATCATCATACTTTACTAGGAGAATCATTAACACTATCTGGATTCTGAGTTCCTAAAGAAGCCAATCATTCTGAATTACAAGGGATAGAGTGAGATGCCAAAACTGTTCAGAGGCAAAAGTAAAAGCCCCGCTCATCTAATTAATACTGATCTTCACAGATGTTTTGGAATTCATTGCATATTCTCTTATTTTTATCTTATTTGATTTTCAGTTTGAGGACAAGCAATAATTTAAGTTTGGTGTTGTGATGAGCGGATAATTTGTATACTTTTTGGCATTGTTTTTATGTTTTTAGTATGATATAGTTAGTTTTTAGTATCTTTTTATTAGTTTTAGTTAAAATTCACTTTTCTGGACTTTACTATGAGTTTGTGTGTTTTTCTGTGATTTCAGGTATTTTCTGGCTGAAATTGAGGGACCTGAGCAAAAATCTGATTCAGAGACTCAAAAGGACTGCAGATGCTGTTGGATTCTGACCTCCCTGCACTCGAAGTGGATTTTCTGGAGCTACAGAAGCCCAATTGGCGCGCTCTCAACGGCGTTGGAAAGTAGACATCCTGGGCTTTCCAGCAATATATAATAGTCCATACTTTGCCCAAGATTTGATGGCCCAAACCGGCGTTCAAAGTCACCTCAAGAAATCCCAGCGTTAAACGCTGGAACTGGCACCCAAATGGGAGTTAAACGCCCAAACTGGCACCAAAGTGGCGTTTAACTCCAAGAAGAGTCTCTACACGAAATGCTTCATTGCTCAGCCCAAGCACACCAAGTGGGCCCGGAAGAGGATTTTTATGTCATTTACTCATTTCTGTACACCCTAGGCTACTAGTTTCTTATAAGTAGGACCTTTTACTACTGTATAGAAATCTTTTGATCACTTTTAGATCTCCAGATCATCTTTGAACATTTTAGTTCTTAGATCATTGGGAGGCTGGCCATTCGGCCATGCCTAGACCTCATGCTTATGTATTTTCAACGGTGGAGTTTCTACACACCATAGATTAAGGTGATGATTGACGCCCATCACCATTCTCACTCATGAACAAAGTGACTGACAACCACTCTTGTTCTACAAGCATTTGAGGCTTGGTGAATATCTCTTGGATTCCTGATTGCACGATGCATGGTTGATCGCCTGACAACCGAGTGCTCGCCTGACAAACGAGCCAACCATTCCGTGAGATCAGAGTCTTCGTGGTATAGGCAAGAACTGATGGCAGCATTCAAGAGAATCCGGAAGGTCTAACCTTGTCTGTGGTATTCTGAGTAGGATTCAATGATTGAATGACTGTGACGTGCTTCAAACCTGTAACCTACTGGGCGTTAGTGACAGACGCAAAAGAGTTATTCTATTCCGGTAGGGGAGGGAACCGAACCGGTGATTGGCCGTACTGTGACAGAGTATTGAGCATTAGCTTTCACTGCGAGGATGGGAGGTAGCTGCTGACAACAGTGAGACCCTATACGAGCTTGCCATGGAAAGGAGTAAGAAGGGTTGGATGAAGACAGTAGGAAAGCAGAGAGACGGAAGGGAAGGCATCTTCATGCGCTTATCTGAAGTTCCTACCAATGAATTACATAAGTATCACTATCTTTATCTTTTATGTTATTTTCGTTCATCACCATATATATCTGAGTTTGCCTGACTAAGATTTACAAGATGACCATAGCTTGCTTCAATACTAACAATCTCCGTGGGATCGACCCTTACTCACGTAAGGTTTATTACTTGGACGACCCAGTGCACTTGCTGGTTAGTTGTGCGAAGTTGTGTAATGCCATGGTATTGAGCGCACCAAGTTTTTGGAGCCATTACCAGGGATTATGAGAGTTGTGAAAAAGTATAGTTCACAATTTCGCGCACCAGTGTGCAGATGCTACTCCCATATGCAGCTGTAATGGGGTTAGCATATGACCCCAGAGTCCTTTTGGACTGATTAATCCCACTTGAGTCCATAATGGACAAAAGGGAAATGATAATGATTGCAAAGAGATGAATTTTGTTTTTTTTTTTTTTTGATTTAACCGAAAATAAAATAAAATAAAATAAAACAAAAGAAAACTAAGGTAAAAAAATTCGAAAGTTAAAAATAAAATAAGATCAAAGCAAATTGAGAACTGAATCAATTAGTTAATTAAAAAGATTTTGAAAGCAGCAATTAAAAAGATATGATTGAAAATTTTTTTGAAAAAGATTTGATTTTTTGAAAAGAGGAAAGAGAAAAACAACAAAAAGACACCAAACTTAAAATTTTTAGAAAATCAAACACTAATTTTCGAAAATTTTAAAAGAAAAACACAAAGAGGACACCAAACTTAGAATTTTTATGAATCAAAAAGGGACTAAGAACATGCAAAAACGAAAATCAAGAGAAAAATAAAAGCATGCAAAAGACACCAAACTTAAAATATGAAACTAGACTCAACTAAAAGACTCTAAACTAATAAAAACAAAACGGTCCTAATCTAAGCAACAAGATAAGCCGTCAGTTGTCCAAACTCGAACAATCCCCGGCAACGGCGCCAAAAACTTGGTGCACGAAATTGCAATCACACTCTTGCAATCCCGCACAACTAACCAGCAAGTGCACTGGGTCGTCCAAGTAATACCTTGCGTGAGCAAGGGTCGATCCCACGGAGATTGTCGGCTTGAAGCAAGCTATGGTTATCTTGTAAATCTTAGTCAGGATATCAGAAATTATCAGGATTGATTGTAAAGAGCAAAAGAACATGAAATGGTTACTTGTTTTGCAGTAATGGAGAATAGGTTGAGGTTTGGAGATGCTCCATCTTCTGAATCTCTGCTTTCCTACTGTCTTCTTCATCAAACACGCAAGGCTCCTTCCATGGCAAGCTGTATGTAGGGTTTCACCATTGTCAGTGGCTACCTCCCATCCTCTCAGTGAAAATGATTGCATATGCTCTGTCACAGCACGCGGAATTCAGCTGTCGGTTCTCGGTCAGGTCGGAATAGAATCCATTGATTCTTTTGCGTCTGTCACTAACGCCCCGCCTGCTAGGAGTTTGAAGCACATCACAGTCATTCAGTCATTGAATCCTACTCAGAATACCACAGACAAGGTTTAGACCTTCCGGATTCTCTTGAATGCCGCCATCAGTTCTAGCTTATACCACGAAGATTCCGATTAAAGAATCCAAGAGATAACTACTCAATCTAAAATAGAACGGAGGTGGTTGTCAGGCACACGTTCATAGTTGAGAATGATGATGATTGTCACGGATCATCACATTCATCCGGATTAAGAACAAGTATTATCTTGGATTGGAAGCAAGCATGATTGAATAAGAAACAGTAGTAATTGCATTAATTCATCAAGACACAGCAGAGCTCCTCACCCCACCATGGGGTTTAGAGACTCATGCTGTGGAAGGTACACAAAAAACGTGTAAAGTGTCATGAGGTACTTGATACAATGTCAAAAGATCCTATTAATAGTAAACTAGTATCCTAAGGTTTACAGAAATGAGTAAATGACATAAAAATCCACTTCCGGGCCCACTTGGTGTGTGCTTGGGCTGAGCAATGAAGCATTTCGTGTAGAGACCTTTTCTGGAGTTAAACGCCAGCTTTCATGCCAGTTTGGGCGTTTAACTCCAAGTTTTATGCCAGTTCCAGCGTTTAACGCTGGAATTCCTGAGGGTGACTTTGAACGCCGGTTTGGGCCATCAAATCTTGGGCAAAGTATGGACTATCATATATTGCTGGAAAGCCCAGGATGTCTACTTTCCAACGCCGTTGAGAGCGCGCCAATTGAGCTTCTGTAGCTCCAGAAAATCCACTTTGAGTGCAGGGAGGTCAGAATCCAACAGCATCTGCAGTCCTTTTCAGTCTCTGAATCAGATTTTTGCTCAGAACCTTCAATTTCAGTCAGAAAATACCTGAAATCACAGAAAAACACACAAACTCATAGTAAATTCCAGAAAAGTGAATTTTAATTAAAAACTACTAAAAATATACTAAAAACTAACTAAAAGATACTAAAAACATACTAAAAACAATGCCAAAAAGTGTACAAATTATCCGCTCATCACCATCCTTCTCTCACTAGCGTCGACCTTTCCCCTCTCCTCCACAGTACATGAAACCCTTACTCCTTCCTCCACGGTGCGTGAAACCCCTATTCTCTGCTCCACCGTGTGCATCTGTGTCGTCATGGAGTCGATCGCGTGGCTGTCCATACATCTTCCTCTCATCGTCGTTGAAGTTTTTCCACTCCTCAACCGTGCGTGAAACCCTTACACCCTCTTCCACTGTGTGCGAACCTGAGCTATCGCAGCCTCTCCTTTGTTACTGGCTCATTCTTTCACTTTGCTCTTTCTTTCTTGTTTTTATTTTTGATCACTTACAAAATTTGAATCCTATTTTTTTTAAAATTTGTCTATATCTACATAGTTTAGATTATGCTTTCACGTTATTTTGATTCAGATTTTGTCTATATCTTCTATTAATTGAGGTTAATTGTGATTGTTTAGAATTAAGGATTTGAAGGTATTACTATTTTAATTTATTGTGTGTTTTATAGTGAAATTTTTAGTTAGAGTAAATAAATACAAATAATTAATGATTGTTTGATCATTTGGTAGATTCAATTTCAATAATGTTTGATTCAATTTCAATGATTTTATGTTATTTATAATTTAACTGGATATGTTGAAATAATCCTTAAAACAGACATGCTTCATCAAATTCATCAAGAATTTACACATTGTGTCAAATGATTATTCAAGCATCATCAATGGCACAATTTCACTTTTAATTCATCAATACATCCATAAATCAATAATTAGGAAACTAAGTAAAATGACTCTTCCGAACCATTAACTTAATTCCAAACTTTTTAATCAATTCTTGAATATTCAAAACCACAACAAAGCCTTTGAAGCTTGAAAGCTTTGCAACTTAAATGAGAAATTATTGTATATAAATTCAAACATCAATATTTAGATGAAGTTAACATGTGTACCAATATGTTATTTTTATCTATTAATTGTAGCCTTCAGATCTGTATGCTTGCTTCTTTTTGTGATAAAATTGAGGAGAATAACATTTTGTCCTGAAATAAAAACAAGCATTGCGCTGACACATACATACATAAAGTAGAAAGACAACTCAACCTTGAGAACTAATTAGAAGAATAGCTTTTAAAAACAACAGAGTAAAAATTATTGTGCATAAACTAAAATATCAATCATCCAAACATGGACAAGCCCATCTAAAAAGGGCGATAGAAAAACTAGAGAAAAGTAACAGAGAAATAGTATTCCTATTCATCTTTGTATACTTATGGAATCACTGAAGTATTTCCTTCTACTGATAAGTTTCTTACTCTAGAAAGGTTGAGCATTTATGTAGATTTCAACTTTGTTTACATATATAATTGAAGCTATTTATTTTTAAAGATAATAGATTAATAGATGGGATATGGATCACTGTTTTGCTATTTGAAAGGGTATCTGGTTTGTAGGGAGCAGAAAGGTCTGGCCTAAAAGGGTATGGTACTATTATTTTCACAAATTGGAGCTTTATGTCTTCAATTTGGAGTGTGCTATACATATATAGTTACATACATGAGAAAGATAAGAGAGAACAACACACAACACAGCTGCAAATTTGGATTGCAATTTTGTTCAGTTTTCTTTTTTGTTTCAGTTTTTAATTTGGTTCAGATTAATCTTTTCCTTTTTGATTTGGTTTCAATTTACTCTTTTGTTTTGTTTTCGTTCTTGCCAAGAACTCAGGACAAAAGGCGGTGAAGCAAAATCTAGTCCAGCAAGACGCATCGGTACCACTGTGAAGACTTGCCACCGCAACACGCTACACCTCCATTCTGGGTCTTTCTTATCTGATACATGATGACATTTTCCTTTCATTGTACCTTTTTTTGGGTATGAAATTTGTCTGTGATGTTTAAATGTAAAGTTCTATCATAAATATCAAATGATGAAAAATATATGAAATACCTGAGCCTACATCTCGAGTTTATATCCATGTGGACAAAATTAAATCAACCAAGTGATGTTTTTAAGTGCCATGAGTTTTCTGTAAGTAAGATTGATGCTGTTGTTAGTCAATACTAAATGTTATCTAACATTTTATTTAAGGCTTGCTAAAATATTCCTTCAAATTGAAAATTATCATCCCTGGAAAATATATAAAGCCAATAAAGCATGCATACAAGTGTTTCACTTTCTGTTAATATAATATGTATTTTAATGTTAAAAAATGAGTAAATTATACTCACCTCCCTTGAGATTTGATCAATTTATACTCACCCGTCATGTTAAAGTTTGGCAACTTAGGTGAGGTTAGTATATTTTAGACAACTAGAGGTAAAGTTAGTGTAATCTGGGTAAATCTGGGGGAAGGTGAGCCTACTATATATGCTATTTGTATAGCCTTGTTCATATGAGAGAGATTCTTTCCTAAGACGGTTGATATCTATATAGCATTAAAGCTCTAAATTATATATATATCACAATTATATTGTTGCATGGTTCCTAATTGGAATGCAATAAGTTCAGGAACTACTGAATATTAAATAGCATGTACATGGTAAAGAGCAAAGGTCATTATTAGTAAGGGCTGTTACTTTGACTCTATAACTTTATTATGCAATCCAGTCCTCTGAACTAGTTATGATATGAACACTGGTATAAAAAAAGGAGTTAGAACACTCAAGAATACATACAGTGGGGTGACAATTCTGAATAAATGGCAGCAGCAGGGATGTTTAGCAATCAAATTTTAAAATACTAGATCATTTGTTCTCTAAAATGCCAATTGATTGCTATATGGTGCTTGCTTGAGTTTTCTTTATTATGCCTATATGTAAAATAATGATTTCTATGCTTAGTTTGGGATTGAGGGTTAAGTTAATAAACCACCAGAAAGTACACTAGATACTATTTGATTGGATAAGATCTTAGCTGTATACTTGCTCTCTTTTTAGTCGGTGATGGCATAAAGTACAGTAGATACTATTTGATTAGTTTTCTTTTATTTATCTACATTGTCATTAATTATGTGGAATATGGTGATAATATAAACTATATCGTTACAATTGGAACTACAAGAGAGAAAAGTCAGGAAAAAAGAGTTATGGAACATAGTGCACAAACGAAGAGATGGCTCCTATATTCATGAAAAAGCTAGTATAATTGGTGCAAGTATTGCTTTTTGAGATTCTGTGTTGTATCCCATTAGTTTCAATTATAAATTTGGGTTGAAAGTCTATTATCATATGTTCTAACTCGTGATGGTTTATGTTTGCTTATTTATATTTATAAGAAAGAATTGTGGAGATTGAGCAACATGATGAATATTTTAGAGTGTTGTCTCAAAATGATTTGCATGCTCAAGCTCTCAAAAAAGAGTACCCGGGTAAAGTGCATGACGTGGGTTTTGACCGACTCCTAGTCAACTCTTCGGTCTGAATTCGCATCCGTCGGGCAATGGAGGTCAAATAGAGGAGACCCAAAGGGAGCTGCTTAAACTACAGTCAGAGTTGGAGAGGCCGAGAAGTTGATAAGGAAGGCGGTGGAGGATGAAGTAGTAAAAAAGAAAAAAGAGGCGGCCAATGGAAAGTTATCTGAGATATCTAATTCAACAGCATGGTGAGAAGCTGTCACCAGATATCGCTGCAAGGATAATGAATTTCTTGAAAGGACAGAGCAAAAAATAGATATTAGAATTGGAATTATTTTGGTTTGAAACATACATTTTTTTTTTGAATTTGACTATGCAATATGTAACACCTTAACTACTAAAACTCACGCTTCCGGCTGCGCGACTCTGATAGCTCGGACATTAAGACGATACTTATATTATTTAATACTAAAATATGAGCCTGTTTAAAACTTTAAACCATAAAATCGCTCCCAAAAATACTTTCGTTCGACAAAGTACATCCATAGATACCATAAAACTTACAAAACTCATAAAGAGTACATCTATATATATATATATATATATATAATATATATATATATATATATATATATATATATAATATATATATAATATATATAATATATATATTACAAGCATAATCCAATACAATTCCTATCCCTCTGACAGAGTAGATCAAGATAAAGACGATGGTACAATAAATAATAACTAAGACAATACAGAGCATCTCAACAACAACTAGATAAACTCTTCGTGACTTCTGCGCCCATATCCTGAAAGGGGAAAAATGTAGAGGGGTGAGAACATCATCCTCGAAAGGGTTCTCAGTAGAGGATTTTTGGGAATTACTGTAATAGGATACGTGAAGATAAACCATACCAGTGATCAATAACCGTCTTATGCCTCTTTTAAAAAACAACGGTTTACAATAAAAGAGAAATATGAAATCTTTTTCTGAAAGAGGAAACTGTTCATCTAAAACAATATTCAAAGGTCTTTCAAAAGGTTATCTATGCTGAACCAATTTAGCCTTTCATACTTTTCCAAAATAGAAATACAAAACCGAAACCAACCATTAGTCCATCTCAATTCAACCACGCCCCTAGCCCCAAACAATCCAACCATCAACCAAATCACCACAATCCAACAGAGTCCCAGTTGCAAATACAGATAGGAAGTTCAAGCACAAACAAACAGTTATAGCAAGTAGAACAAGTAGCAGTTAATCTCAAATAGTCACAAAGGCAAACCAAATACAATATGCACACCCAAACAATGTCACATAGATGCATATAATGCATGCCTGTTCCTAGTGGCTGATAATATCATCTGTCGATTACCAAGCCAACCCGACGTGTCCGGTAGCTAACCCAGGCACAGTCTCTCTGTTGCGCATTAATATCATTAGAGGGAATATGTGCCCTATCACCATTAGAGGGTATTTGCACCCTGTCGCCATTAGAGGGTATCAGTGCACTATCACCCTTACAACCAGAGAGAAAACACAAGCATACTCACATACAACATTCATCTCAGCCATCCGGCTTAAATTCACAATTCATTCAATAGCGTACATACATTCCTTCTCAGCCATGGATCAACATCCATCTCAGCCATCCGGCTCACGGTTCAATCCAGAACCAGCCAATTTATCAATAAATACAGCCCTTCGGCTTAAATTCATAATTCATAATCAGCTATACGGCCCACAACTCATTCGGCAATCAGCCATAGTTCAATAGCATATACAGCCATTCCGGCTCATAACAAAATAGCACTTCCACCATTCAACATCATCAAATTCATAAATCGGCATTTAAGCCATAAATCACTTTTCTCAATTCGTTTCACTTTGAAATCAAGTTTCAACTCTTTTCAGCCTTGGCTTTAAAGATCTCATTTCTCAAATCATCTCAGGCTCATAAGTCAAATTTACTCAAAGTGAGTTCCATTTTTAAAACAAGGCCACTCTCGGCATTCTCTTTTCCAAAACTTCCAAAACCATGGCAAGTTAAGGATTTATTTCAAAGTATTCAAAATCATCCATCCAACAATGGAATTTTATAACAAAAGTTTCTCGACAGAATCGCAAGTCTTTAGGGAAGGTCAATCTATATCAATTCCTTAAAATTCATTGAAACTCTTAAAATCATAGATTCTCGTCTCAAGTAAATAAAACTGAATTTATTATGAAACCGAACCATACAAAATCACGAGTTCCAATCCGATCCAAAAATCAACTCATTTGAAACGAAACCGGTTCATTTGAATCAAACCACTTTCAGATTTCTTTTTGGAACCCATCTTTCTAACCTCTTCCAAAATGCCTCAAACTTAATTACTCAATCAAAAGTCTAGTTTCCTTTAAAATCACTAAAAGATCCTTTTTATATTGAAATCAATATTAGAGCATCATTCTTTCCTTCAGTGATTCAAATGATAAAAGTAGTTCAATTTCTAAATAAGCCGAACTCAAGGCATAAAGTTCATTAAATAAATTAAGCTTGAAAACATAAATATTCTCTTAATAAATTAAATAATACAATTTCTCAAACTCAACCCTTTTTAAATAACTTTTCAAACAAGACTAAGATTTTGTAGAAATTTTGGCAGCACCTCCCCTAAAACTTGGACTTTTGCCACCCAGTTTGGGTCCCAACTAAACCGTTTTTCATTCCTTTTCAACAGCTCAAAACCAGAAATCAATTCAAAAGTAAGATAAATCAAACAGTCGCCTCAGTGGCATATCTCAAGGAAACCATTTCAAAATCAACTCAATATCAACCGATTTAACTCATTTTCAAAGCTTTAAAGAATCAGTTCAGCAACAAATCATGTATCAAAACCAAGTCAATTGAAGTAAACCAGGTTGAATTCAAAAGTGCATTCAACTTTTCACATCCTCAAAATAATTGACTCAATTCAAACCAATCCTCAATAGATTAAACTCAGATTTCAGATCTTTAAAGAATCAACTTCAAAACATTACATTTCACAAAGCCGCACAACAATTCAGCCAAACAAACATCCATAATCATTCGAGACAATCAAATAATACATTAGGCAGATACAATCACCAAATACACAATGTCTCACATCAGTATCCATATGTAATAATTCCAATACATCAAACATAGTTTTTGGAAAGTGCCCTTACCTCAAAACGCAAATCCATAGCCCAAACGCCTCACCGAGTCCTTTCCGCCTCAACCCGAACTGACGGCAATCAAAACCTCAGCTCCAAACCGTTTTCTCAGCAACCACAACAACTCTACTCGAAACACGCAATAATCTGGACTCAGACCCACATTACCAAGCCTCAAGATCTTTAACCAAACATAACCGAACGCTAAAGCAGGGGTTCTCAAAACGTAAAATACTTACTGCACTAACAAGCGAAGCGGCTGCGATTTCGAACTGACCCAGCAATACCTCCGGTAGCGGCCAAAAGCTCCGGTGGCCCAACAGCATCTTTAAATACGACGCGCAAATACCAGGACTCAATTCTGTGTAACCAACGTCTCAGAATTTCTAACGAACTATAACAGAGTAATCAATTTAAGGGATTTCGGAAGCAAAATGCTTACCAAGAAGGACGGGTTCCGGCGGTCACAAAACCTCTCCCGGCAGCCAAAGGCTCGGCGGCCATGACAACAACAGCAATAGAGTTCCAATGGTGGCAGAAACCCCTCCTACTTACCCATTCCGGTCTCCTTCTTCCCAGCAGCAACGAAGGCAGTGGCGGAGCCTTCACGGCGGCGGCGGCAGCTCAGCAACAGTGGTGACAGCGGCGCCGCCCTTCCCCTGCGCGCGCACGCGCACTCTTTCCTTCTCGCGTCAGGCTCCTGCATCGCATCCATCACGTTCGCAGTTCTGGGTCCGGCGCGGCTCAAAGGCGATCGACGGTGACTCCCGGATCTCCAACGACGGCGGTGAGGATACACGGCGGTGTCTCCTCCTTCCCAGTCCTAGCTCGCGCTCGTCACCCTCCCCCATGGCTTGTTTCGATCTCTGATGAGCGGATAATTTGTACACTTTTTGGCATTGTTTTTAGTATGTTTTTGGTATGATCTAGTTAGTTTTTAGTATATTTTTATTAGTTTTTAATTAAAACTCACTTTTCTGGACTTTACTATGAGTTTGTGTGTTTTTCTGTGATTTCAGGTATTTTCTGGCTGAAATTGAGGGATCTGAGCAAAAATCTGATCCAGAGACTCAAAAGGACTGCAGATGCTGTTGGATTCTGACCTCCCTGCACTCGAAGCGGATTTTCTGGAGCTACAGAAGCCCAATTGGCGCGCTCAACGGCGTGGAAAGTAGACATCCTGGGCTTTCCAGCAATATATGATGTCCATACTTTGCCCAAGATTTGATGGCCCAAACCGGCGTTCAAAGTCACCTCAAGAAATCCCAGCGTTTAAACGCTGGAACTGGCACCCAAATGGGAGTTAAACGCCCAAACTGGCACCAAAGCTGGCGTTAACTCCAAGAAGAGTCTGCACGAAAAATGCTTCATTGCCAGTCCAAGCACACACCAAGTGGGCCTGGAAGTGGATTTTATGTCATTTACTCATTTGTACACCTTAGGCTACTAGTTTTCTATAAGTAGGACCTTTTACTATTGTATTAAGGATCTTCGGATCTTTGGAACCTTTTTCTTTAGATCTTTTGATCACTTTGGGAGGCTGGCCATTCGGCCATGCCTAGACCTTGTTCTTATGTATTTTCAACGGTGGAGTTTCTACACACCATAGATTAAGGTGTGGAGCTTGCTGTACTCGAGTATTAATGCAATTACTATTGTTCTTCTATTCAATTCCGCTTGTTCTTTGTCCAAGATATCACTTGTTCTTCAACTTGATGAAGGTGATGATTGACGCCATCACATTCTCACCCATGAACAAGGTGATGACAACCACTCTTGTTCTACAAGCATCTGAGGCTTAGTGAATATCTCTTGGATTCCTGATTGCACGATGCATGGTTGATCGCCTGACAACCGAGTGCTCGCTGACAAACGAGCCAACCATTCCGTGAGATCAGAGTCGTGGTATAGGCGAGAACTGATGGCAGCATTCAAGAGAATCCGGAAGGTCTAACCTTGTCTGTGGTATTCTGAGTAGGATTCAATGACTGAGTGACTGTGACGTGCTTCAAACTCCTGAGGGCGGGGCGTTAGTGACAGACGCCAAAAGAATCACTGGATTCTATTCCGGTCTGATTGAGAACCGACAGTGAATTCCGCTATGCTGTGACCAGAGCATATGCAATGTTTCAATGAGAGGATGGGAGGTAGCCACTGACAATGGTGAAACCCTACATAAGCTTGCCATGGAAAGGAGTAAGAAGGATTGGATGAAGGCAGTAGGAAGTAGAGAGACGGAAGGGAAGCATCTTCATGCGCTTATCGAAGTTCCTACCAATGAATTACATAAGTATCACTATCTTTATCTTTTATGTATTTTCGTCTCATCATATACATTTGAGTTTGCCTGACTAAGATTTACAAGATGACCATAGCTGCTTCAACTAACAATCTCCGTGGGAGACCCTTACTCGCGTAAGGTTTATTACTTGGACGACCCAGTGCACTTGCTGGTTAGTTGTGCGAAGTTGTGTAATGCCATGGTATTGAGCTACCACGTTTTTGGAGCCATTACCGGGGATTATGAGAGTTGTGAAAAAGTATTGTTCACAATTTCGCGCACCAATCTCTCTCTCCCTCGGCCTGGTTCAGCGGCATCAGTAGTGGGATGGACTTGACGGAAAGCAGAACGGACGGTGAAGCTGATCGCAGGAGGCGCGACGGTGACGACGCGATGGCGGCGGTGGAGCCCAGCACGCCGGCACAAATCTCCTTCCTCTCCTCTTCTCCTCAGCCGCAACCCAGCCTCTCACTCTCTGTTCAGTTTTCGTTGAAGGGGTTTGGTGTGTGTTTGCTGCTGCTTTAGGGGGAAAGAAAGGGATTTCGACTGCAGCTGGGTGTGGGGGAAAAGGGAACCGGGTCGGGTAACGGGTCGTTGGGTTAGGATTTCATTTTCAAAAATTAGGGTTAAAGGTACTTTGGTAATTTCAAAAAGAATTGGGAATATGTAGTAATTGAAACCCAAATTAAACACAACACTAATTGTATATAGAAAATACTATTTGCTCATTAATTTTACAAATTATTTTCAATAAAATGCCCAAATTAAATAATTAGAAATAATATAATTAATTTCTTCATTTTCCAAAATAGCAGTATTAATATTTAAAATATTACTTTCCTAATCCAAATCATATAAAATCCTTATTATTCATAACTATCAACTTTAAATTCAATATAGAAAATAATCCAATAATTATAAAATTGGATAATAATCATAACTCATCTCAAATTCAATAAATCAAAACTTGCCTTAATTATCTTACATAAAATAATTTCTGAAATTAAGGTTATAAATAACTATATGATTTGAGACTTGATCATAAAAAGACTTTTCAAAGATTTTGGGTCTTACACAATACTTAACAAAGAGATTTACTTTATTGATATTTTTATAAATATAAAATAATATAATTAATTTCTTCATTTTCCAAAATAGCAGTATTAATATTTAAAATATTACTTTCCTAATCCAAATCATATAAAATCCTTATTATTTCATAACTATCAACTTTATAATTCAAATATAGAAAATAATCCAATAATTATAAAATTGGATAATAATCATAACTCATCTCAAATTCAATAAATCAAAACTTGCCTTAATTATCTTACATAAAATAATTTCTGAAATTAAGGTTATAAATAACTATATGATTTGAGACTTGATCATAAAAAGACTTTTCAAAGATTTTGGGTCTTACACAATACTTAACAAGAGATTTACTTTATTGATATTTTTATAAATATATTAATTTGTTTCGCAATTAATTTTTTTTTTGTTTTTTCTATCAATTTAGATTTTTAGATGAAAAATAATAAGATCTGTAATATTAAAAAATTCAAAAAGCGCAAAAAATATATCTATTATATTTAAAAAAAGCTGCGATTTTTAAAACAAAATCCAAATTTTTTGCGGCACTTTGTACTGAAATTAGCGGCGGTTTTAAACCCGCCGAAAACAAGTTTAAAAAGTCCAAAAATTAAAAAAATCCTAAACTGCGGTTTGTGTCCGTCAATAAACATGGGTCAATCTCGACTGAAACATATTACAGTGGTTTTGAACTGCCGCAAAATATTGAATCAGCAGTTGTTATACTAGCTGTTACTGAAAACTGTCGCGAGATCAACTGCACACGTCACAAACTAGGGCAGTTCATGAACTGGTGTCATTGGGTTTTGCGGTGGTTTTAAACTACCACAGAAAGCAAAAAATTGCCGCTAAGTCATACACCCAGATAATTTGGTTGTGGGAGTTAGGAAGGTAACTCATATTCATGCATTTTATATAACAGAGTTCAAAGCCATATAATAGAGTTAACTTGTTTATCTTTTTCATTGATCTCTATCATTTTCGTAAGCTGTAAGGAAGGATACTTGCAGACGATCGCGAGTCCACGATTGTAAGTGAGCATAGTGACTCCGGTATGGAGGATGAAGAAGCAAGTGAGGGTGCCGTGACTAATAAGAACTCTCTAGAAGTTTTAGGAAAGGTTGAGTCAGCTCAAGTTAGTTAGGATGAGTTAGCAAGATTATTGGATTTTTGTTAAGTAGTTAGCTTTCTCTTATACAATGTGAAAAGCGTGTGTTAGCTGAGAGTGTGAGAATGTAAGGGAGCTCTATAAATATTGTGTAACCCTACTATTCATATTGTAGTGTATTCAACAATGCAATTCACAATTTTTCTTCTCTACTTCTGCTCTCATTTTCTCTCAATATCAGTGCTCTATCTCTGTTCCCTTGAACCTGGATCTAATATCTTCATGGTATGAGAGCTTTGGTTCTTTTCTTACTCATGGAAAATCTAGATGCAAACATTTCAGAACTATTAAATTTAGGTTCCTCAATCCAAGTGTAGTCTAGCTTCACATCCACTCCAATATCTATGAAATTGAATAATGAAAACTATTCACAGTAGAAAGATCAAGCAAAATAAACAATCGAAGGTAATGATTTGCTGAATAAACTATTTGTGGCACAAATGCATTTTGAAATCTTTATTAGTAAAGCATAATTTAAACTTAACAAGAATACGTGGTCCAGGTTACGATGAAAAGTTTGATCCTAAAAGAAAATGTTTGTGGTTTTTTACGCTTATTGCTTTGCTCACCACTTCAATTAGTATTTGTGGTTATTGCGAAGAAACTGGTTGAAACTGCATTACTTTTTAATTTGCTTGCTAGTTTGTGCAATATTATTGGAACTTCTTGTAAATGTAAAGATATGTTTCGTAAAAGTCAAATGCAAAAGAGAAATAATTGTTGCATTACAAAATGGAGATGCTTCTAGTGGGCATGGCTTAAATCAAGAAACAATATTAAAAATGACAGGTGGTACTCGATAGGACTCACATTATGGTACACTACTTTAACTTGATTTCTATTTTTTCTTCCATGGTAGAAGTTCTTGAAGTCATTAAAAAATATGGAAATAATCTAGAACAAAGAGCTAAAGCATACTAATTATTGAATCATATTCAATTTTTTAAATTTGTATTCAATTTATGTTTGATGAAAAATATATTGAAGGTTACTAATGAGTTATCTCAAACTCTATAAAGAAGTGATTAACACATTGTAAATTATTGTCAATTATTAATTGATTATTCTGTATTTCCTCTAGTGATGTAAAATTTTATATTTCCTCTAGTGATGTAAAATTCTAGCTGACATTTCTTTGCGGGTCAAGATTAGTACTTATTATGTATAAATTCTAATATGTATTTTCTCAATTGAACCTTGGATATTTTAGCTTTTGTATAGATGCTTATTGGCTTTGATACGTGCGGGTGTTGTAACGACTTACAATGTTCGAGTTTTCTTTACAGGCTCTTAGTTTTCATATTATCCTTCTATAATTATATATGTATCTCTAAGTCTAAGTGTGGTAATGTCTCATCACCATTGATTTACGGCTTAAGCGTAAAGTTCTGCGTGGTAGGGTGTTACAAACAACATTTCTTGTTTCATTTTCTCTTATTCCCAAATATATTGCATGAATGTAGATCTAAAAATAAACCTCTTGAGAATGAACCTTTTGAGAATAATAGTACTAGAAATTTGTTGTATAGTTTTGGTTATCTTGTTAATCAGACTAATGAAGAATGTGAATATAATTTATAACTATCTCCAGAGTTGAAGCGATTAATAGAACAAGAGGCAAAATACTACAGGAAAAATATTGAGTACCGTCGAATTTACTGTTGGATATTAGCGGCGAGTTTACCGTTGAATTTGGCTATAAATTGATAACCGTAAAATATTATCGTCGGAATTGATGTTCCAACAATAACTTTAACGGTAATATTTGGCGAGAAAAAAAGAAATTATGGCGCGCCCCACTACCGTTGGATTTACCAATGGGTAAATTCGATGGTAACCTTGTTTAATAAAATGTTACGTTTTGGGCTCACGAAAAATGTTATTGTCGGATTTTTTCGACGATAAATTCGACGATAATCGTGCCCTAAATGAAATCATGAACCGTCGTCTCCCTCATTTTGAATTTTTCCTTCTCTCACTTCATCATCGCCCTCTCTCTCTCTCTTTCTCTCTCTCTCTCATTACCGCCTCCACCTTCGTTCTCTGCCTCTCCTGTCGCCATCGCCGCTCCACCATTTTAATATATCATTGTATTTGTGTTAGGGTTGGACTAGACACAATGCAACATCGATTACTATAGAATGGACAATGGCAGAATTATAACCTAGAAAAATTACAAAAAATTGAAAGAAGATCTTGAACATGTTCTTGGCAAGGATGAAAAACAAATTGAAGAATCACATATCTCAAATCTTCCTTTCCTAGGCTATGGTGAAGGAAACTTTTTGCTTTCTACACCAATCCCATTATTAGTACCACACAAATCACAAGAGAATGTTGAACTATGTGGCTTCATTGTGCCTAACAATGCACAAGTTTTGGGTTAATGTATGGGCTATGGGGAGAGATTCAAGTATTTGGAGAAACCCTAATGAATTCATGCCTGAAAGTTTGAGGACTATACACATAGTATTGGGCACTCTTGTTTATGGCTATGATTGGAAGTTAGTTAATGGACAAAAGGCAAAAGATCTAGATATGTCTAAAAATTTTGGGTTTACCTTGCATAAAGCCGAATCTCTACAAGCTATTCCCATAAAAACACAATATTAAAGAGGTAATATATGTAACCAACGCAAGTTGGCATAGATAGATAAGAGTCTGTGTTCCTTAATTATCTTTTTCGGGTTCGATATTCATTGGAGGATAGGAATGAAGTTTACTTACTTGGGAGAGTCGTCCACTTTGTACCTCCCGAAAGATTAATCATTGAGCTTCCGACCTGATGAATGGGGTGCAAACCAAAAAATAAAAAATAAATTTGTGATAATATAATTCCTAAAATTAATGGTTGTTCAATCTATTTAACCAAAAAAAAAAAAAGTGATATATATTAATATTTTGTGATAAAAAAAAGTAATATTAATATATGAACTCACCTTTAATTACTAAAAAATAAAAAATATGGAGTTATTTTTAATAATATACTATCTTTTAGAGAATTCTTTATTTTTTATTTCTTTTTCTAAAGTGAATTAGTATTCGCTTAATATATAAAATGTGACAAATTTTCACTTGTTTGTTGTACAAATTAAAATATATGTCTTTTCTGTTAGATAAATTAAAGTGTATGGCTTAATTTATAATCCATTTATGCTTCATTTACTATAATATACATAATTTTTAAGTATATAAAATAAAATAAATACATAAATCAGAAACGACTTTTTCTAAGTTCTCATGTTAACTGTTGTATATTAGCTCTACTATTGTATCTTTATTAGATGGCTTAATAATTAGAGGGGTAGAGTTTAATGCTTCTTAGGTATTGAAACTGGATTCTCTTATCGAAGTACACAAGACATTTGTTACGTGGGTTAGTTAGTTTGGTGCCAAAAGTAGTTAGCTGACTAGATAGTTAGTTACTAGATGGTTAGTTTCAGTTAGTGAGTTTGTTACATAATTAACCTTAGTTAGATTATTATTGGTAAGAAATAAAGAGAAATTTATTGTAAATATTAGAGATATAATTATTTATGTGTTTTTTCTTATCAGTTTAAATTTTTAAGAGAAGTAGTATTATGATATGATATAAGATAAAGTAATAGTATTATGATATGGTATAGAGTAATTCTTCGCATACAAGCGATTAAGGCTTGTAAGCCTTACAAGTTCAATTAAAACTAACGCTCAAAACACGCTTCCAACCATTCTTCTTCCTCTTCGTCTTCTCCTTCTTCTTTTCTTTCGTTTCTTGCCTTCTCTTTCTCCTTCTTCTTCTTCTTCTTCTTCTTGCTGCACGTTCTTCTTCCTCTTACTCTTCTTCTTCTCCTTTTCTTTCGTTTCTGCACGTTCTTCTTCATCGTCTTCCTCTTCTTCTTCATTTACGTTCTTTTCTCTCTGTTTTATCTTTTTTTTTTCCGATTTGGTGAAATCGTTTTTGATGAAGAAGAAGCAGTAGAAGATGAGGAGGAGAAAGAGAAAGAATTCTGAATTATGCATAAGATGTATTTTAACGAATTTTGGGTGTATTTCTTAAATCATTTGGGTGTATTTTCTGTAATCCTTTGGGTGTATTTTTCTATAATCGTTTGGGTGAATTCCTGTAACCGTTTGGGTATATTTCTGTAATCATTTTGGGTGTACTTCTGTAATCGTTTGGGTGTATTTCTGAAGTTCCATTATCTTCAAAAGGATTACAGAAATACACCCAAAGGATTACGAAAAATACACCCAAAGTATTTAAGAAATACATCCAAAATTCGTTGCATAATTCAGAACTCTTTCTCTTTCTCCTCATCTTCTGCTGCTTCTTCTTCTTCAAAACGATTTCAAAGCTTGATTTCAGAAACCATGAAAATCGAAAAAAAAAAACGAAGAAGAAGAAGAGGGAAGAGGAAGAGGAAGAGGAAGAGGAAGAACCGTTCTGAGTGTAGCGTTTTGAAAACAGGAAACGTTGAATAACGCATTAAAAGGTCTAGTAACTTGTAAGACTTGTAAGTCAAAAAGACTTGTATGTGTAGCACTCCTCTATGGTATAAGAACTTTTGCGATCAAAATATTTATAATTCAATCTAAATATATTAGAAATATAATAATTTATGTATCTTCTCTAGTTCTCTTATCAATTAGATTGTGATCTGTTCTTGTAAACCTCATTTTCATTGAAAAAGGAAACAGAAAAGCTTGAACAACTCTCTTCTCTCTTCTTCTCTCCTTAAAGTCGATTTTTTTTTATGGTTATCATTCTCTGAACTTACACTTCTTTACATCATTCTCATGTATTATTAATTTTTTATTGGCAAAGTTACCTTTCACTACTACCAATGTTAATCTTAAAAATTGTTTTAACGTAAGAATGTACAATAATAAATCAATCGTCATGCCTTATATATGTATATTATAAAAAATTACTTCCATCAATTACATGCTACATGCTATATCAAAAAATTATATCATTACAAAATAGATATATAAATTTAAAAATACACCTGTTGGTAAGTGATTTTGTAAAGTACACAAATTACTGTTGACAAACAAAATGAATGGTTTTGGGTAATTTTTGTGTTAGTGGTTTGATGAGTTGATGAATATTGATGTATTTAAATTTCTATGTCGATTATAAAAAATAAATAAATAGAAAATTCAACTAAATCAAATCAAGCTAGCTCTATTATCCCCAAGTGGCCTGGAATCCAACTATTCATAAAGAAAAATGGCAAAAAAAAAAGTGTGGGAGAAGGAAGAGAAAATCTCCTAAAAGATCGGAAGCCAAGAATAATTGGAAGGACAATGATTGCTCAATCTATAAAGGCACCACTGGTTCATACTTCATAGAAATGAAACTATAATTATTATAATATTGAAATTAATCAAGGATAATCATACTATCACTCAGTCACTACGTATAAAAATATATATTTGATCTTTTAAAAGAATATTATACTTCTTCAAATAAATTTATTTAATTATTTATCTATTATAAATTTTATTATTCTAATAGCATATTAATATACATATATGTAGTAATTGATTCAATAATTAATTTTTAATGTATATCAATTTTTTTATAATATATAATGCTTGCTCTAAAATACATAAATCTCAACCCATATTTCATCTGTTTTTTTTTTTTTTTTTTTTTGTTATGATTTGTTTTTTAATTTATCATTATAAAATTTTAGTAAAATATTTAACAATCAAGGTAGGTGTATACTAAAATTAGTCACTAATATAAAATATATATTAAAAATAAATTAAACAATACATGTATTTATATATAAATATATAATAACTGATTTTGGTGTATAAATAATATTCTTAAATATTTAATAATTAGCTAACATGTCCATGTCTTGTGGCTTCATTTCATCAGCTAACTTCCAATGAAAGTGATACAAAAGAGATGCCAATATGAAATGTATGGATCTTGATGCAAAAGGCAATCCAGGACAAATTATTCTACTAGCACCAAATGGGACATACTCAAAATTGTTTCCCTTAAAATCAATTTCAGTATCCAAGAATCTCTCAGGTTCAAATGAATTAGGGTTAGCCCAAATGCTTGAATCTCTTCCCAATGACCACACATTAACTAGGATTTGTGCATTGTTGAGAACTGTGAAGCCACCTAACTCTACATAATCAATTGCCTTGTGGGGTATGAGAAATAGTGCTGGTGGATGAAGCCTCAAAGTTTCTTTCACAATTGCATTAAGGTATGGGAGCTTTAAGGTGTTAGACTCTTCAAATTTTCCATTTTTGCCAAGTGTTTGATGAAGTTCCGCCCTAACTTTAAACATTTTTTCTGGATTATGTAACAGCTCAGCCATTGCCCATTCTAGTGTGCTTGATGTTGTGTCTATTTCCGCCATAAATAAATCCTTAATTAACATTATTAAAGAATAAATTTTACAACAGATTTGATAGACAGCAACAAATATTTAGTGGCACTTTATATAACCGCCACTATATAATGGAGTTATATATTTATCAAGCCACAAAATTTAAATATATTTAACTAAGACTTAAATATGTTTCCAATTTTATAAATATAGAAAACTTTCATTTTTTTATAAATATAGATAATTTTCATTTTTTTTAGTAGTCTATCTAAAATTATATATTGTGTTGGTCTTTAGTCTCTATTGGCTCTTTTAAATTTTTTTTCCTTTACCTATCATTGTACCTTTTTATCATTATAAAATGTTATTAATTGTATTTCTATTTCTTTCAAACACTTACATGTCTAATCTAAAGGGTAAAAGGCTGTTTGTCAAGACATTCATATTTTCAAATACAATTTCTCTCTCACATGCATACAAATGAAGGAAAATAATCATAACCAACAATATAAATTAAATACTTAAACTTCACATTTTTTAAAATATAACTATAACCATTCATGTTATTTTGACTCCTCTTATCTTTTTTTTTTCTCAAAGATATTAAGTTATTTTATTTCATCACTGGTAGAAATAAAACAAGTGGGTGTCCAAATTTAGGACAAGTACAAAAAAGTAGGTGTTTCCCAAAATATCACTATTGTGATAAAATTGACAAATAACTAAGTGGGTGTCCAAATTTAGGACAAGTACAACGAAGTAGGTGTTTCCCAAAATATCACTATTGTGATAAAATTGACAAATAACTAAGTGAAGAGAAGGGGAAAGTAACAGATCTTAGCATAGTTATTAAAATCGGATTGAACTGGTCAGTTCAACCAATAAATCGGTAAACCAAACCTAATACTGGTTCGGACTAAACTTAATACCGCTTAAGGTAGAGAATCGATACGAACCAGTCAAATCCATATGGGATTCAAACCCTTTGCTCCAAGATACAACAAGCATGCTTGTACCACCAAGCTACAGTAATTCTCATTAATTTATATACAAATTATATAACATATAGAATTAAGTAGGATTATAAAAATAGAATCGGTTTTCAAAATCTGCTAAAAAAATTCTTCAAGTTTTCTTGGACGAACAACTTGTGTGAAGTCGAGTTGTTGCAAAGAAAAAACTTTGATAGTGCAAACATTTTTGTTTCCTTAACCCTGTGCCTTGTTCGTTCTTTTTTTTTGTCCTTCTCTCTAACAGGGCATCAATCATGTATATTATGAGACGGAGTTCAGGACAGAATGGTGTCTAGGAAATTCTCTAAGGGAGCTGCCATGCGCTTGTTGAGCGACAAAGTTGTTTCTGCAGTGGACACTCCCCCATGACATGTCCACATACAAATTACTGACCTACTTTCGCACATACTTGGTATACACAGAATAGCATACACCACACACAGATTTTGAAGACCCTAGTAACAACATATTCCTAGGTAGCTGTGGCTGAATCAGTTAATTTGGATGTAACAATCTAATAGGACCATATTTTATGTGTGTTTAGCTAATTACATAAAGTGATAATTACAGTCAGTGATGGGGGGTGATAGTGTATTAGTAGTTCATAAATCTATCTTCGAAGCAGAAATCAATTGAAGAAAAAGTCATTGACTCCAGAGAAAGTTGAATAGGTGAACAATAATTACTTATCTACTTGGTGTGATTGTGCTGCAAAGATTAAGGAAAAACATCTCCAAAAAATATAAACGAGTGCAGTTAATAACAGCTATATATTTGCATGTGTGTTTAACTATGATCATGGTGTGTATCGTGATTGCATAAGTGAATTTGTATGGCATTATTATCTGATAGCTGCAGCTTTTTCTATTAGTAAAAGTAATAGAAGGAGAAGAACTGACCTAAAATGGAGTTATTCAATCCTGCATAAGAAAACAAACACTTAAGCAACCACCATTCATGAATATGTCAGCATAACTGCATAAGAAACAACATTTGAAAGGCATAAAGACAAGAGGTAAGTACCATCAGGGAGAGAAAGAAGAGGCTCGAGAGCAATCGCAGTGGCAAAGGGGGCAAGAAGAGACGGCAGAGAGGGACTCATTGAGATGCCAATAGAGTGGTCTGCCGCCAATGTAACCAATGAGACAGAATCCAACTGTCCACATTAACACCATGAACACTCTCCGCTGCTCCTGTTCACCTTTCTTTCTCTTTCGTTTGTTCATTGTAGACAATGCTAGTATTATATAGACAATGAACGTTCCTCCATTTTGATCATTTGCTTCCTCAAAATTTTTAGTGTAAAGACTATTTCTTGAAATTGGGGGTGTGAGTTGTGATCTGTGAAAAATGTAGTTATGGCCCCATGTATGTCAATGAAACTCCAGCCAGGAATTTTCTTCAATCCAAGAGATCTCATATGATTCCATACCTCACCCACTTCTTCCCACTTGTTTATCCAAGCATAGCAATGTGCAAGTTGTACATAATGCCCTGCATTCATAGGCCTCAGCATGCGAATGTCATTGGCAATTGCATCACCAAGTTGCTTATTACCATGTGCTTGACATGCATCAAGGATTATGCCTAAAATATCTAGATGAGGCACTAAGAATACATTTCGGTACAGGTTATATGCCTCCTCGACCCTCCCTGCTCGACTGAGGAGATCAACCACACAAGCATGGTGTTCAAGATTGGGTGCAATTCCGAAATCTCTAGTCATCGATTTGTATATGCTCAATCCTTGGTCTACAAGTCTATTATGACTACAAGAAGATAGAACCGACAAGAAAATCACATGGTTTGTGAGTATAACCTAAATGCAGTTTCTCCTTTGCCATGATAGCCATACCCTGCAATTATCGCACTCCATGACACCAAGTCCTGATATGGCATCCGGGTGAAACACCTTTGGGCGGCATCCAAATGGCCACATTTCCAGTACATGTCTACCAAAGAAGTGTCCACTAAGATGCACGACTGAAAGATGTTTCTTACAACATAGCTGTGTATCCATCTTCCCAAGTGAAGTTGTCCAGTTGACGCGCAGCCTTGGAGGAGGGAGACAATGGTTATTGAATCAGGATTTTGATGATCACTCCTCATTTCATTGAAAAGCAACAATGCCTTACATACATAGCCATTTTGTGCATATCCACTAACTATTGCGTTCCAAGAAACCAAATCCCTTTTACTCATCCTATCAAATATAATTAAACTCTGGTCCAAGTGACCACACTTTGCATAC
Source organism: Arachis stenosperma (assembly GCF_014773155.1). Lineage (NCBI taxonomy): Eukaryota > Viridiplantae > Streptophyta > Magnoliopsida > Fabales > Fabaceae > Arachis > Arachis stenosperma. The sequence continues at coordinate 24,740,631 of NC_080383.1, read as the reverse complement.
ATAGTAACAAGAGAGTTTTGAGCGGCACTATCCAATGACAATTCTTGCCTCATTATGTAACCATGAACGGATGCCCCCAAATGAATAGATCCAAGTTTACCACATGCTGTAATTACACTGGCCATAGTAGCACTAGATGCCTTCACTCTGAGATTCAACATTTGGCGGAACACACATAGTGCCTTATCAGCAGAATCATTCTGTACAAGGCCTGATATCATGGCTGTCCACAAAACTACATCCCTATCTAAAGTCCTTTCAAATATTCTGAAAGAAGTGTCAACGTTCCCACCTTTCAAGTACGCTACAATCAGTGATGTTTCAATATGTGCATCCAAGTGAAAACCACCTCTCAAAATCTGGCCATGAACTAGCATTCCTAATTTCAACTCCCCCTTTGATGCAACCACAGATAACACCGACCCAAAAGTTTGCCGATCAGGCGCTAACCCTTCCACCCTCATTGTCTTAAAAAGCAGCAGAACCTCAATCAGATTCCCAATCTGGGCATAAGCTGATATCAACGAATTCCAAGAAACTAAATCTCTTTGCTCCATATAATCAAACAACTTCCTAGAATCATCAATGCTTCCACATTTTCCATACACATTCAATAGAGAATTTGACAAGGTCATATCAAACATAAACCCATGCAAAACCGCACAGCCATGCAAACACCGCACTTGAGCAATCTCTGAAATTCCAAATAGCAAGCTTAGCAATGTAACACTAGTGGGCTGAATTTTCCGGCAACACATCTCACCAAACAAGGAAAAAGCCTCAAGAACACGACCACCACGAGAATAGCAGCCAATAATAGTAGTCCAAGGGACAACATTTCTCTGAGGCATAAAGTCAAACACTTTGCGAGCAATATCAGGGAACCCGAATTTGACATAGAAAGTGATCAAAGAAGAAGCTATGTAAGAATCAAGGGAGAAGCCAAGAAGAATGATGCATTGGTGGAGGAGAAGGCCAAGGGAAAAGAGGTTGAGAGATGAACATGCTTTGAGGAGCGCGGGGAAGGTGAAGGGATCAGAAGGAACTTGGGAATGGAGCATAGAGGCATAGGTGAGGAGGAATTGGTGGTCGGAACCTTGGGAGGAAAGGTAGTTGATGTGGCTATTGAATGAGTGGGTGTTGGTGGCTAAAGGTGGTGGTGGTGGTGGCGGTGGTAACAGTATCAGCCATCGGATTTTGACTGTTCTATATACAGTGAACTTTAGCAGCAACGAGTAGGGAGTCTTTGGTTTGAATGCGTACATCAGTATAACCTGATACTGATCATTGCTTGTTGTGCTCTCACTATATGAATTGTCTCACAAACGAGTTATTTGAGGAGGGCCAAATGAGTTTCAAAAAAGATATTTGAAAAAAAAAAATTACATGAACCAACTTGTAATCTTCACGTTTGCTTTTAAAAAAAATAATTCTAACTTTATAAGATTCTTTTTAGCAAAATAATTTTATTGATAACCTCAGCAAGCAAAAACTTTATAAATGTAAATTAGTTCAACAAAGGTTGCAAGATTCGAACCAGTCATCAAACTGATTAAGTGGTTAGTTTGATGGTTCAACCAAAATCGAAATGTGGTTGAATCAGTTTAATTAAATATAAAATAAAATTATTAACATTTAATAGGCAATTTCAAATATTTAAATTTAATAATTTCTAAACTAATAAAATTCAAAGTTTTACAATTTCACATAATAATAATTTGTTCATATTTTATCATTAAAAATTTACAAAATAAAAAAATTTTAATTAACTTCTACGTTCTAATCAAGTAATCAGCAACAATAATCATCACATCAACAACAAAAATGTAGAACAAAAAATTTCAACAAAAACTTATAATAATCAAGTAATGAGCAACAATGAAAAACAGAAACTTATATAAAAACTCAAAGAGTAAAGTATTGTTTTTGTCCCCAATATTTGGGGTAAGTCTCAAAGTTGTCCCTAACGTTTCAATCGTCCTATTTAAGTCCCCAACATTTTAAAATAGACTCAATGTTATTCTGCCATTAGGGATCCGTTAATAAAATTGACGGTGGGACAAAATTGAGACGATTTTGAAACGTTAGGGACTTAAACAGGACGAAAACGTTGGAGACAAAAACGATAGATAGAAATAAATTTTAATTTTATTCTTCAATAATATCAATTTTTTACTGTACATAGTATTCAATTATTTTAATCACATTTACACTTAATCACATTACTTTCATTCTAAATAAATAATGTAATGTGATTAGAATGAAATAAAGTGTAAAATTATATATATATATATATATATATATATATATATATATATATATATATAAGTAATGTGATTAAGTAATGAAAGTAAAATTACATTATTTATTTAGAATAAAAGTATAAAATTTATTTATTGATAAAAAAATTATATTACTTTTAGCGTAAAATTATAAAAAAAATTAATTTATTTATAATGAAAGTGTAAAATTATAAAAAAATATAAGTAATGTGATTAAGTAATGAAAGTTAAATTATATTATTTAGAATGAAGTGTAAAAGTTATTTATTTATAAAAAATTACATTAATTTAAATGTAAAATTATAAAAAATTAATTTATTTAGAATGAAAGTGTAAAATTGTTAAAAAAGTTATAAGTAATGTGATTAAATAATGAAAGTAAAATTATATTATTTAGAATGAAAATGTAAAATTTATTTATTTATAAAAAATTACATTACTTTAAGAATAAAATTATAAAAAAATTAATTTATTTAGAATGAAAGTAATGTGATTAACTGTAATTTAAAAAATAATTGAATATTATGTACAGTAAAAATTAATATTATTGAAGGATAAAATTAAAATTTATTTTTATGTATTATTTTTGTCCCCAACGTTTTCGTTCTATTTAAGTCCCTAACGTTTCAAAAGCGTCTCAATTTTGTCCCGCCGTCAATTCTATTAACGGATCCCTAACGGTAGGACAACATTGTGTCAATTTTGAAACGTTAGGGACTTAAATAGGACGATTGAAACGTTAGGAACAACTTTGGAACTTACCCCAAACGTTGGGGACAAAAACGATACTTTACTCAAACTCAAATGATGGGCAACAAAGAATTCAGAATCATAACAAATTTTAACAAAGACTTCTAATAAAGTATTCAACAACAAAAACTCAAAAACAGAAAACTCATCATCCAAAGCTAGAAAATCCAAAAACAGAACTAAGAAAAGAATTCAAACTTAGCATTCAAATAACATAAGCAACAACCCAACTCATAACACAATCCCAACTCAGAATCTTGTACACAAACTCAACTCAAAATCTTAGAAATTGAAACTGGAGAAGCAGTGGCTTACTGGATACACGGCGAGGGAGGAACTGCGGAAGAGGATCAGTTTGGAACAGCGAGGCCCCTACTAGAGATTTCACGGCGAGGCTCCAGGAAGAGAATCAAGGAGAGAGAGGATGCGCTTTAAGAGGATCGAGCAACAGTTCGCGACCGACAGAAATAAGGCCAACGAGCAACCGTTTGAGACCGAGTAACTGTTTGCGACAGCGACGCCAAGGGCTCTGCATAGACCTTCGGGCGGTGTACAGGAGAAGAGGATCGAGGAGAAGAGGGCCAAGCAGACCTTACAAAGGTGACGGCCGAGCAGAGGTGCACAAGTGATGATGAGGAGAGACGTTTTCCGTGAGAGTGAGCTAAGAGAGATAGAGAGCTTGAAGAGATAGACGCGATGGCGAGAAGAGCTCCGTGGAGACCTTCGTGATGGCGAGAAGATGGTCAATCCATAGAGACCGCTTTAGGCGACGACGACACGCTTTTTGTTGCAGTCACGGCGTCGAGGCACTCTCTGGCCAAGGAGAATGATGGAGAAGGTGATGGCTAGGGCTTCTAGCAACTGCTGGCTGGGCTGGAACTGAGAGAGAGAGAGAGAGAGAGAGAGAGGAGAGAGAGAGAGAGGTATTCAGGGTTAGTGAGTTTAGGGCAAGGTTTTGAAAACTGAACCGATTATCAAACCGTTCTAACTACTAGTTCAACCAATTCAACTGTAGTTCAACCAATATAACTGTTTTATAATAAAATAATAAATAAAATACACTGAAATATAATTATATTCTAATATAAACTTTAAAATGTCATCCAAATTAAAAGTACTACATCAATAATATTATAATCTTATCTAAATACAAACTTAAAATTCAAATAACAAAAAAACAATCAAATATGAAATGTCAATACCAAAATTTATCATCCATCATTAAAATCCACAAAAATTTGCTGCCGATTTGCTTCGCTTTATTTCCATCACTTTGACAAGAAGAATCACAAAATCAAATGATACAGCAAAAAAAGTACTACTAATTCAACTAATTCAACCATGGTTCAACCAATCACAAACTATTTAATCACATACAAAGTTTAGTTATCAGCAACCAATGAACAATTTATTGTATCAACAATCAATGAACAATTTATTAAATCAACAACAGTAAAACACAATATAACAATCAAAAGGTCAAGAACAACACCAAAATAATAATTTATCAAATTAACAAGTTAATAAGATCAATTAAAATTGAAAATAAAAATAACAAGAATAATTAAAATTTTAAAATACAGCAAACCAACAACAAAATAAGAACTAGAACAACATACTAATCATAAAAACAACAATAAAATAAAACAATAACTGAATAAAATAATACAAGAAAGAACAAGGAGGAAAAGAAATCACCTTAGGCTGGAGCAGTTCTGATATTCAAACAGTACAGGGAGAGGAAGCTGGAGCTTTAAAACGCGACAGAGATGGCTGAACGGAGGCTAACAACGGTGGAACGGTGGCTGAATGGCAGCGGAACAGAGGCTGCACAGAGGCTCGAACACACGACGTAGAGGACTAAATAGAGAGCTAAGCAGCTCGACTGGAAGACGAGGGCTGGAGCACTGGGGAACAGCGGCTGAAGAGTGGCAGAACCTTGGCGAGACAGCTGTGGAATCGCGGCTGAAGAGCTACAGAACCTCAGCGACACGTTGCGCCAAAACTTTAGCAATGCGGACGGTGGCGGTGGCTGTACATTGAAGAACGGCGACGAGATAGAGGGATGCTTCGGTGCTTCCTCCAAGCTGCGTTCTCTTCTCTGCGTTGCGTGTTCATTCAGAAGCCAGAAAGAGAGACACTAAGGAAAAATCAAATTTAGGGTTCTCTGGGTTTTGAAACAGGGTCGTTTTGGCAATTTTTAAAAACCGGCAGGTCCCAGTTCGGTTGGACCGAGGGGTTTCTAGCCAGTTAAATGGTTTTGGGATGGTTTTAAAAGAGACGGTTTTTGCTGTCATCCGAGCCGTAGCAATCAATGATTCCTGGTTTGACCAACTGGTTTTGAACTAATTTTTGAGAATCTTGGTTTGAGAGGAATCAAATTAAGTATTTATTTGTAAAAGAATACAAAAAAATATTGTAATTCAAACTGTACAGTACCCTGCTTACACGGAACTTATCAATATATATCTCGGCCACGTTGGAGAACGGAACTTATCGACGTATATCTCGGACACATTGGAGAAATCGAAAAACACGTGCATCTGAAACCTTAAGCACATAAACGTTACTTCCCAAGAATCTCGGATAAAGCCGAGATTCACTCAAACCAACAGTTGGGCAGCCCAAGTCCTAACTCTATAAAAACAGCGTTAACATAAGCAAAAGGGACACGAAGCGAAAAAGATATACCTCTGTTGAAGAAAATCACTTCTCCCCCGAAAATCCCTTCTGAAGTCATTTCTCTCTCGATCTTATACATCTGATTATTTGTTTTATTCTTATTCTAACTTGGGCGTCGGAGTCCCTTTTTTAGGTACCACGTTCGGGTCCAAGTTCACAAGGGTATCGTCGGCTCAGGCAAATCTGCTAAATGAAGACCAACGTAGAGCCGAAGTATACATCGACCGCACCATCCTTACAAGAACATTTGGCGCCCACTGTGGGGCCCACGTTGATTCCTCCCCACCCGAAGATATAACCATTCTTTAGCTCACCCATATCTGTTGCGTCTTCCTCTTTCTTTGTAGGAAAAGAACCATGCCGGATCATCCAGAAACTCAACAACCGCCCTAAACAAATGCCGACCTCACGGCTGCAAATGCTGTGCTCCTAGCAGAGAACCAGCGGATGGCCGAACTGTTGGTGGCAATGCAAAACAACGGAGATCGGAAGGTCGATAGCAAAAGGACAAATGCTGAACAGCACAAAGAACATCAGTCAGAGTCCAATGCTAAGACAGGAGAAACTCCCACCAAGTCTGGGAGACAACGAGCTAACCCATTCTCTGAAGAGATAATGAGTTACAAAATGCCCCAGAATTTTACACTCCCGATGACCTTAACACCATACAAGGGGATCGGGGACCCAAAATTCCATGTCACCAAGTTCGAGTCCATGATGTTTCTCAACAGTGACTGTGATCCCATTTTATGCCATCATTTCCTACTTTCCTAGATGGGACTGCTTTACTGTGGTTTTCTAATTTGCCTGCAGAGTCCATAACCAGCTTTGATGAATTCACCAAGATGTTCATCAATCATTTCGCAGCATTCAAAATTTATGTGAGAGACTCGGATTATCTCAACACGATCAAGCAAGGTCTGCATGAAAGCCTCAAGGACTACATGACGCATTTTACCACGGCAGCTTTGGAGATCTCTGACTTAAAGCCAGAAGTACAATTGTATGCTATCAAGAGTGGCCTCCGACCAGGAAAGTTCCAGGAAGCCATAGCTGTGACCAAGCCGAAGACGCTAGAAGAATTTCGAGACAAGACCACGGGACAGATCGAAATAGAGGAACTGCGTGAAACGCAAAGAAATAAAAAACTACCATTACGAAAAGACGATGACAAGTTGGGTAGATCTATTATTAAAGATCATAGAAAATCTTTTAAACTAACTCCAAAATTTAATTCATATACCAAGTTCAACACGAGAAGAAAGGACATAATAAAGGACGACTTAATTTTTCTGCTGATTTTTCTACTCACTATAAGACCGATTCTTGAATTTAGGTCCCTCATTGAGATCTATCCCTAGAACGTAACAGAAGCATGTTGTTATAATGCTAAGCTAGTAGTAATGGCTGAATTATATATTGGGGATAGGATGAGAATAATGAGTCATAATAATTTGTTCTCCGACCAGGTTAATTAGAATTCTCCCAGCATAGCATAGGTGCTTTTCTTCTAGTATTTAAGGCTCTTTATTTTGGGGGTATATATCTTCCAAATCGTCCACACTAACAATCCATCCCTCTCCTCCAAAAGGTGATTTTAGTAAATAACCAAATATAATACTTGGACTAAATGCTTGAGCTTGAGAAGCTTCTGGACCAGTGGGCCCGTAAAATTCACTCGGATAAGCGGTATTATTAAACCAGACAAAGCAACAAGCAATAAAGCCAAAAACAGATAAAGCACCTAAACTATAAGACAAATAAGCTTCTCCGGACCGTACAAGTGCACGCCGAGCCCACGCAAAAGGTTTGGTTAAAATATGCCAAATTCCACCATATATATATATATATATATATATATATATATATATATAGGAGTGGACTAGCATGCATATATAAATAAAGTTACATAGAATATCTTTCTGTATACTAGCTAACCTTATAAATCTGCTTCTAGTATTAAAAAGAATTGATAACAAGTGACAGAAGATAATAAGATTGTCTTTTATATCATAAAAAAAATTATACAAAAGGCAGGGAGAAATAAAAAATGTTTCAAAATCTAACTTGGATTCATTGGATAATTAGCTTACTTAATTGTTCGCTTAAATAAGTGTTACAAATTTAAATTTTATTTTGTGTATATAATAATTTATTGATAAACAATAAATTATTAAATAAAATTTAAATTTACGATAAATTTATCATTGATCGATCTATCAGGTTTAGAAATACCGTAAAAAAAATTACAGAATTTATAGAATTTGGATGAATTTTGGTAGACTCCAACTCGAATTATAAAGGTTGGAAGTTGATAGAATTTATGTTTGTCATAAAATTAAATTGGAGAAGTTTAGTTAATATCTTTAAAAAACGAAAGCTAAATGGTTTTCGTAGAGGAAGTTATAGTTGTTGTAATTGAAATTTGGTAAATATATTAGCAAAGTGATTATTTATTCTATTTTTTTAGATGTAGATCGTAATCTACCCTGTTGATGGATGGACGATGTGGAGGAGAAGCAAAATAGAAATTTTGTTTTTTACTTGGCTAGTGGCAATTTTTTTCCTTTTGATGCATAACTTTAGTAGAGGATATTTTTTGGAGAGTTGAAATTTAAATATTTTTATTTTAACGTGAGAACTTGTTTAAATAATTTGATGATAATTTAAAACAGAATTGATCTTTTGTAAAAAAAAATATATTAAATTATTAATTAATGATCTTTTTTAGTAACTAAGGATCTTTTGTATGTATGGAGATGTCTTTAATTCAATATCTACTTGAAACATATTTTTATATAAGTATATAACATATACATATATAGGGTGCGGGTTGGTCGAGTAGGGTTAAAACTCAACCTGCACCCTACCTGACCTGCACGAGAACCCTACTCGCACCCTACCCTACCTACTGTGGATCGGATTGACAACCCTACCCGATCGGATTGGGGAGGGAAGGATATCCGCGAGTAAGGTACATGTTGCCACTCCTATGTGATGTACATGTATTTGTTGTGTGAAAATTTTTATCGGCTCATATATATATATATATATATCAAAAATGTTATTTGTACACTAAAATTAATTATTAAAATCTACTACTAATGTATTTATATATAAATACATGTGTGGTTTAATTTATTTTTAATGTGTATTTAAATTTTAGCATGTATTTGATACTGGTGACTGATTTTGGTAGTTGATATTGGTATACATGTAGCATAACTATATATATATATATATATATATATATATATATATATATTATATATATATATATATATATATATATATATATATATATATATATAGAATTTTATCTAATTCTCTTTAAAATAAAAAGTAAGCTATTTTTTGTAATATGTCTAATAATTATTGGATAAAATGAGTTGACTTATCGTAATTAATATTAATTATTAATTTAATTTAAATTATGATAATCTAACTAGTTAATTAATTAAGGTATAATTTTTTGTAATTTATAAAAATTACTAAAAAAATTATGCTTTGTAACCACACAATAAAAATTTAAAAAAATAATAATAAAATTTTTGGTACCTCTTTTAAGGTTGGAAGCCAATTAAAATTTTATTATTGTCATTCTATCTTAAGATACCAAAGAAAAATATTATTACACTGTTTATGTTTATATCAGATGATTTATCGTTTAATATTATTAATTAAATTTTGTGTATGCTCATATTTATCGATCACCTTTTATACTCACTTCTTCACCAAACATCTAATTACCATAAAGACAAGAAGAAAGTTGATCACTATGATATCTTTTTTTTTAACCCCTTTAATTTTTTGTAGTACACTACAACAAAATTCATTTTTAGTGACAAATTTTTAACGACAATAATACAATGGTCACTATTTCCTTTATTTAACTTATATTTTTGTGGCCATTATACATTTGCTATTATTAATATATGTTATAATGGTAATTATTATTATTGCCATTAAATTATTACTTCTTTTACTATTATTTTTATCTTTTTTAAATTTATAACGGCAATTGTTATTATTGCCGGTAAAAGTATTCCTATTTCCTAAACTAAATTGATTGAAAAAGAAAAAGAACTATTCCGGTGTTGGGGTTTGGTTCTTCAGAAGAAACACTCACTTCCCTCCGTCTCCACCTTAACGGAACTCACTTCCCTCCATCATCGACCATCGCTGCCGTCCGTCGTCCTACACTCATTCAAACTGCATCTCTATTCCTCCACCTCAGATCTGCGTTGATGTTTCAGATCCACCATCGCCAAGGTCTTCCAGTTCCAAAGCCACCGTTGCTGCGTCATCCTCAGATCTACTCTTCCGATTGAAATTGCTTCCGACTTGTAGCTGCGGACTCGGGGATTCAGAACTTGAGGAACCAGGAGGTCAAAAGCGATGGAGATCATCACAATCGTTCATTGTTTTCGTGATAGAGTGCTAGCCATCGTCATCCACTTCTTCTTGGTGATTGGCTTGATTATCATAGATTCTCTACATAATAAGCTTTTTCGTATTAATGGAGGGAAGTGAGTTCCGTTAAGGTAGAGACAGAGGGAAGTGAGTGTTTCTTCTGAAGAACCAAACCCCAACACCGGAACAGTTCTTTTTCTTTTTCGTTTTCAATCAATTTAGTTTAGAAAATAGGAATACTTTTACCGGCAATAATAACAATTGTCGTTATTAATTTAAAAAAAGATAAAAATAATAGTAAAAGAAGTAATAATTTAATGGCAATAATAATAATTATCATTATAACATATATTAATAATAGCAAATGTATAATGGCCACAAAAATATAAGTTAAATAAAGGAAATAGTGACCATTGTATTATTGTCGTTAAAAATTTGTCACTAAAAGTGAATTTTGTTGTAATGTAGTCAACCTCTAACAATTGAAAGAAAGTCAAGTGAGCAAATCAACTTGAGTTCACAAGTCTAATCAAAGACTAGAGTTAGTGAAACTCAAGCCAACTAGCAACTTTTAATCACGAATCAACAAGAGACTTGACAATTTAAGAGTATCCAAATTACTCAATCCAAACTAAGAATATAAAAATCTAAATTAAAATCAAACCAAGCATTTTATCAAACACTTGGTAGGCACAAAATAAAAGCATAGAGAATTAATAAGAAATAATAAAATCTAAGACTAGCAATTGTAAGAGGAAACAATAACAATAAATTGAAGAAAGCAATCATAAACATAAAAACATAAATTGCATTAATATGTATTAAAGGAAACAAGAAAAATTCATAAACTAAATTAGCAACGTAAAGGAATCAACAAGAGAAATAGACAAACCAAAGTACTAGAACAATTAAAAGTAGAAGAAAACTAAATTAAATCAAAGTAGAAATATGAATTTGAGAAGAACTAAAACTAAAAGAAACCTTAAAACCTAGAGAGATGAGAGAGCCTCTCTCTCTCTAAAAATCTATATCTAAAACAAAAAATTGTATGAATGAGAGTGAATGATTCATTTCCCCTTTCCAGCTCCACTCTGCATCCTCTAATTAGTATTTTCAGGCCTGAAATTGGGTCAAAAGCAGCCCAGAAATTGCCCCAGCGTTTTTTGTAATTGTAGCACGTGACGCTCTGTCACGCGTACGCGTCAGCCACGCGTACGCATTGCTGAACAAATTCATAGTCACGCGTACGCATCATCTATGCGTACGCGTCGCTTGTCTCCTGCACCAGTCACGCGTACGCGTCATCCACGCATGCGCATTGCTACCAAATTCTGAAATACTTGATTTCTTGTGTTCCTTCCACTTTTGCATGCTTCTTTTCCATCCTCTAAGCCATTCCTGCCCTATGAACCCTGAAAACACTTAACAAACATATCACGACATGGAATAGTAATAAGAGAAGATTAAAATTCAAATTTGAGGACAAAGAAGCATGTTTTCAATCATAGCACAAAATCAGGAAGGAAAAATATAAAACATGCGAATTATATGCATAAGTGTGAGAATAATGGATAAAATCCACTCAATTCAATACAAAATAAACCATAAAATAGTGGTTTATCACCGCCAATCCGCCATAAAGTGAGACGGGCTAACATCTTAAACTCACTTTAGTTGGCGAGGCGGGCTGGCCCGCCCCGTTTATAGTACAGGTCTAGGTGGGGTGGGGTAGGCCAGCCCTCTTTGCCACCCCTAAAATAGAGAGATTCACCAATAATAAAGTTTCAGGAGCTTGATTGGAGCGTGCTACTCTTCAATAATATCATAACGAATCTTTATTTCATTATTTTATTTATTGCACGTGTGGCTATTACCTACTCCATATATATCCATATCCAGGTCAACTCATCAATATTAATAGCTAGAGAATGTACTTATTACATCCTCCAAAAATTCTACAACGAATTATTACAACTCCTAAACACGAGTAAAGTACTAGAACTAACCATAAAAGATTATGACACTGATAAATCTGACCATAAAATAATTAAAACTACAATTCCGCTATGAAGACAATGAGAAATCTAAATAATGTGAATAATAAGCTCCAAATTTGGCCCAATACAAAGAAAAAAAAGAAAACTCGCCAAATTACCTAAGCTAAAAATTTTAAATAGTTATTTTAAACAATTAACCATCCCAACCATAATTTACTAAAGGAATTCACCCAAACACCCTTCCCCCTCCCCCCAACCCATCTGCCACCCCACGCTCGTCAATTATCCCACCTCTCTAGCGTTAGAAGCTCCCTCACTGGCCACCGTCGTCCACCCCTATAGCCCTCTCTCCATCACCGTTGCTGGATCGTCATCAAACAACCATCCACATAGTTATTAAAATAATCATCTGTCTACCTAGTGATATGATCATCCATCATTTGTTAATTGTATATACTTAAACTTAATCGAACAAAATAACCATCCATTTAAGAATTAAAATAACCATCTACATACCTAATGAATTGAATATCCAGTGATGATGTAAGACGAAAAAGTAATTAATTAGGATCAGTGTCGAAGGCAGCAATCATGGCAACACAGTCATCATATGAGATTTCAAGACCAAGCCGCTACAGCATCCATTGCAAACCCTTCGGGGTGATACTACCTGACAATGACGATGAAGCCTCCGTGTTATCCTTCTCCCACACAAACATCGCAAAAGCTTTCCTGAGATCATCATCGTTGTTGATGGTCATGAGCTTTATGAAATCCTGAAAGTCCAACAAATGGTCGTCATCGGAGTCGAGGTCTTGGGTGAGGCCTTGAGCTTCATTGGGAAACAAGTAGTCTCCAATGGATCCGAAATAGGACTTGAGCTCAAAGGCAGAGATTTTTCCATCTCCATTAGCATCAAAATTTTAATTTTAATTTTTTTTTGCTCTATTATTCACATTGTTTAGTATTCTCATTGTCTCCCTATACTTTTCCTTAAAACTAACTTGTAACCATAAAAATGAGATTTAACAGACAAAATTATCCAAATCCTAAAAAACTAATAAAAATTTTTAAATTGTCCTTCTACCCTAACCTAATCACTCTCAAATTCTAACATAATCATATCCCCGTGCTCCAATCCTCTTTACCTTCTTCCACAATGGAAGCCACCTCCTTCGTGTGCTCAAAAGGTACCCTGAGTAGTGATTATGAAATATTGGTGAAAAAATATTTTTATGTTGTCGATACTTCTTGTGTCTTGGAACTTCTTTGAAAGCTATTTAACTATTGTTGTTTGTTGCTGTAAAATGCAATCGTGTTGTCCCCCCAATGGCGTTGTTGTTGCTAGTGCAGGAGTGATGCCATTTCTATTAAAAAAATCTTTTGAAATAGTGTCTTGTGTTTCGTTGCACTTACCCGCCTTCTTTTGATTGGTGTCCGAGCTTAGTTTCTTTGTTGCATTTGTAGGTATAGCTTTATATCTTGATCTGTTATTCACAACATGTCGACAAAAGTCCCCTCCTCTCTTTTATCTTGGGTAGATTCTTCTGTCCTTATTCCTGTCCCCGTGATTGATAAAGAATATGCTAAGACATTTCGTAGGCACCATAGGCTTTGTGAGAAACGAAAATATGAGCAAAACTATGAAATAGTAGTGGCTGATCCCGAGTAGAGGGTGTGCTTTCCCCCTTAGATAGGTCGGGGCACCTTTTCTTTTATGCTTGTGATTGTTTATTTACTAAGCTAGACGTTAGGCTTCCGTTTTTCCATTTCAAGAGTAATGTTATTTGGACTTGCAACGTTGCTCATTCCTAACTTCACCATAATTCTTGGGCCTTTCTCAAAATATACCAACTTCTATATCGGGAGCTTGATGTCTGACCTTCTGATAAGGAAAAAAAACAAGAGGATAGATAAAGGGGGTTTTTTTCCAACTAGACCTCTAAGATACCTGTTCTTAGCAACCTAGGTCACCGGAAAGGATTCCCTACTAGACCTTCAAAGAACCTGTCCTTGACAACCTAGATCAGAGGGATGAAAATTGAATCACTCAATTTTCTCCATGCAACAAGCAAAGCAAATCACTCACCCCACTTAATCACACAATAAAAACGTGCATAAAGCACTAAGGAAATTTTATTCATCAAAAGTTATCTAAATTGTCTCACCAAAGGTGTTTAAATAGACCCCTAAGAAACTAGCTAAAAGATAAGATAACTAATTTAAATCAGATTTGATCTTATTAGATTAGATCAGATTTGATTTAAATTTTAAAATCCTAGAGATATGATAACTAATTTAAATCAGATTTGATCTTAATTGATTAGATCAGATTTGATTTAAATTTAAAATTCCTAAAAATACTACTAAGCAAATCGGAAGTAAATCAAATCTTCCAACAAACTCTAACAGCAAAACAAATTAAAAATAAATTACTAAAATTCGAAAATTAATAAAAATTATGCCTCCCATTGAATTTGAAAAGCTTTATTGGACTTCTAGTTGTCCAGCCTTATCCCAATGGGCCTTATGAATTGTTGCCCTTTCAGCACCACTGTTTTTGAGACGGATTCTTGGTCTTCTTGATGTTCAAGACTGGCATGACACAATTCTTCTAGAATTTAGATCCTTGAATATAAAAAGATTATCATTCCGTCCCTTAGCTCTAAGATGACGAAAATGCCCTCCTAACCACGTATCATTCTCTCCCTCTTCAAAAAGATTCGTCCTCGAATCTTGCATGAGATGCTCTTCGTCCCTCCAAGGAATCCAAACCCAATCTCCAGGTTTAAATACCATTGTTTGATGGCTCTTCTCTATCCACTGAATTGTAGCTATGTTCCTCATGTGTGCAAGTTCAATCTTTTCAACCATGGTTTCACCATCTTGTCCAAAGTGTGCAATTTGTCTTTCTTCCTTTTCATCCATATTAATGCCTCCATAATTGACCAGTGAATCTACAACGCCTGAAAAATTTGATATAAAAATACTAGGAATTTTGTGGTTAGATGTATGAGAAACTACGGACTCTGTGGATTTCAATGAGACGAATGCACTCTTGTCTAAGCTAGAACTTTCTAGATCTCTCTCACAAGTGTGTTTATTGTACTCAGTTTTTTTTTCACTCATTGACTCCTCTCGCTCACTATTTTCATCTTTTCTCTCAAACCCCTTGCTTTCAATCAAACATGGATTCTTTTCACTCAAACACTCAATCTCTTTCTCAATTTCTTTTCTCTCATATTCTTCAAATTGCTCACATCCCAAGGACCCAGTTGAGAAATTCTGCACTGTTGAATCTTCCAAAGACACATCACCCTCTACAGCATACTCAACAAATTCTTCCATTTCTGGCTTTGAAGAAGAATGAAAGATAGGCGTAGAAGAATTCCTCTTGTTATGGCGAGCTATCATTTGTTGCACCTGCTCCCAGTCAATGGCCAATTTGACCAAATTGTCCATGGTTGTGTAACGGTAACGTTGGACTTCATCTGCAAGTTCTTCACGTAATCCAAACAAAAATCGGTCCTTAAGAACCTCAGGACTCCTTTTAATATTAGCCATGTCCATCAAATATAGAAACTCCTTGTGGTACTCCATCACTGATTGTGAGCCTTGTTGTAACGTAAAAAATTTTCCGAAAAATGTATTGTGGTATGATGATGGTACAAACTGCCTCCTCATGATTTTCTTCACCTTCTCCCAGTTGCTAATTGGGCGCTTTCCGTACCGTTTTCTAGATCTTCCTAATTCATTCCACCATATACGGGCAGCATTGGAAAAAGTGGCTTGTACCAGTTGAACCTTCTTTTCCTCTAAAAGGATGCAATTTGCAAAAATCGATTCTACCTTCCTTTCCCATCTGAAATATGCTTCAGGATCATTCTTCCCTTTGAATGTAGGGATTTGAAACTAAGAACTCTTTATCGCATATGAGCTTCCTTCATCATCACTATCGTAATACTCAATCATTTTATTATTATTATTTTTTATATTTTTTTTCAGACACTGACTTAAAGATAGGATAAAGGCAAAAAACAAAATTAAAAAAGGAATTTTTTTTGTTTTTTTTTTACTCTAACGTGAATTTACAGAAAATAAAAAAACCAAAGAGACTAAACAAGACCCATGGAACATGTAGATAAATAAGAATTTACCTACGACCTGTAACTGATAGATGATAAGGAAAAAAAAGGATAGATAAAGGGGGATTTTTTTCCTACTAGACCTCTAAGATACCTGTTCTTAGCAACCTAGGTCACCGGAAAGGATTCCCTACTAGACCTTCAAAGAACCTGTCCTTGACAACCTAGATCAGAGGGATGAAAATTGAATCACTCAATTTTCTCCATGCAACAAGCAAAGCAAATCACTCACCTCACTTAATCACATAATAAAAACGTGCATAAAGCACTAAGGAAATTTTATTCATCAAAAGTTATCTAAATTGTCTCACCAAAGGTGTTTAAATAGACCCCTAACAAACTAGCTAAAAGATAAGATAACTAATTTAAATCAGATTTGATCTTATTAGATTAGATCAGATTTGATTTAAATTTTAAAATCCTAAAGATATGATAACTAATTTAAATCAGATTTGATCTTAATTGATTAGATCAGATTTGATTTAAATTTAAAATTCCTAAAAATACTACTAAGCAAATCGGAAGTAAATCAAATCTTCCAACAAACTCTAACAGCAAAACAAATTAAAAATAAATTACTAAAATTCGAAAATTAATAAAAATTATGCCTCCCATTGAATTTGAAAAGCTTTATTGGACTTCTAGTTGTCCAGCCTTATCCCAATGGGCCTTATGAATTGTTGCCCTTTCAGCACCACTGTTTTTGAGACGGACACTTAGTCTTCTTGATGTCCAAGACTGGCATGACACAATTCTTCTAGAATTTAGATCCTTGAATATGACAAGATTATCCTTCCGTCCCTTAGCTCTAAGATGACGAAAATGCCTTCCTGAACACCTATCACCTTCCCTCAAGGTTTTCTTTTAACTTTTTATTCTAACAAAACCTTTTGGTTTGAAAAGGCTAGCTTGGCTTTTCTTTCATGTAGTTCAGGGTAGGAAGGTTTTCTCCATTTTTGACGATTTCTTTCTTGATTTCAAAAATTATTATTTCAAATTCGAGCTATAGAGGAGGTTCGACCTTTCTTTTTAGATGAGAATGATGAACCTTGTTTCCCCTTGTATTGGGAAGAGAAACCAGTGATAGACAAATATAATGTAGGTGACTTAGATGAGCTTGAAAAGAATGTAGTTGACTTATTCCAAAAGTGTTGGGACAAGGTTCCTTACTTGGATACGAAAAAGTATTTAGGAGATCCCAGTCATCTACAGTCCAAGTTAGGTAGCTTTCTTACTGATGCGTGAGCATCTTTCCTATCTTTTCCTAGTGAATTTGCATCTAATTTGTTGAGTTTAATAAAGAATTAATTATCTTTTAGCCAATATGGATGCTACTTTGAGTCTTTTGCAATTTTGTTTATTTTAGGTAGCATTCGGCTGGATTTGATGGAGTTTCTGCAGCACAAGAACAAAAGGAGATGGCAGCGAGGAGCGACGCGTATGCGTGACTGACCCGTGCGTGTGATTTGGAGGTTTCCATGGCGACGAGTGTGCGTGACTGACGCGTACTGGTGCACGAAATTGCAATCACACTTTTGTAATCCCGCACAACTAACCAACAAGTGCACTGGGTTGTCCAAGTAATACCTTACGTGAGTAAGGGTCGATCCCACGGAGATTGTCGACTTGAAGCAAGCTATGGTTATCTTGTAACTCTTAGTCAGGATATCAATAATTATCAGGTTTGATTGTAAAAAGCAAAAGAACATGAAACAAGTACTTGTTTTGCAGTAATGGAGAACATGTTGAGGTTTTGGAGATGCTCCATCTTCTGAACCTCTGCTTTCCTACTGTCTTCTTCTTCAAGCACGCTAGGCTCCTTCCATGGCAAGCTGTATATAGGGTTTCACCGTTGTCAATGGCTACCTCCCATCCTCTCAGTGAAAATGTTCAACGCACCCTGTCACGGCACGGCTATTCAGCTGTCAGTTCTCGATCATGTCGGAATAGAATCCAGTGATTCTTTTGCGTCTGTCACTAACGCTCCACAATCGCAAGTTTGAAGCTCGTCACAGTCATTCAATCATTGAATCCTACTCAGAATACCACAGACAAGGTTTAGACCTTCCGGATTCTCTTGAATGCCGCCATCAATTCTAGCTTATACCACGAAGATTCTGATTAAGGAATCCAAGAGATATCTACTCAATCTAAGGTAGAACGGAGGTGGTTGTCAGGCACGCGTTCATAGTTGAGAATGATGATGAGTGTCACGGATCATCACATTCATCCGGTTTAAGAACAAGTGATATCTTAGAACGGAAGCAAGCATGATTGAATGAGAAACAGTAGTAATTGCATTAATCCATCAAGACACAGCAGAGCTCCTCACCCCCAACCATGGGGTTTAGAGACTCATGCTGTAGAAGATACAATGAAAAACGTGTAAAGTGTCATGAGGTAGAGATACAATGTCAAAAGATCCTATTAATAGTGAACTAGTGATCTAGGGTTTACAGAAATGAGTAAATGACAGAAAAATCCACTTCCGGGCCCACTTGGTGTGTGCTTGGGCTGAGCATTGAAGCATTTTCGTGTAGAGACTCTTCCTGGAGTTAAACGCCAGCTTTTATGCCAGTTTGGGCGTTTAACTCCAATTTTTATGCCAGTTCCAACGTTAAACGCTAGGAATTCTGAAGCTGATTTGCAACGCCGGTTTGGGCCATCAAATCTCGGGCAAAGTATGGACTATTATGCATTTCTGGAAAGCCCAGGATGTCTACTTTCCAACGTTGTTGAGAGCGCGCCAATTGGGCTTCTGTAACTCCAGAAAATCCACTTCGAGTGCAGGGAGGTCAGAATCCAACAGCATCTGCAGTCCTTTTCAGTCTCTAAATCAGATTTTTGCTCAGGTCCCTCAATTTCAGCCAGAAAATACCTGAAATCACAGAAAAACACATAAACTCATAGTAAAGTCCAGAAAAGTGAATTTTAATTAAAAGCTAATAAAAATATACTAAAAACTAACTAAATCATACTAAAAACATACTAAAAATAATGCCAAAAAGCGTATAAATTATCTGCTCATCACAACACCAAACTTAAATTGTTGCTTGTCCCCAAGCAACTGAAAATCAAAATAGAATAAAAAGAAGAGAATATACTATAGACTTCAAAATATCAAAGAAACTTAGCTCCAATTAGATGAGCGGGACTAGTGGCTTTTTGCTTCCGAATAGTTTTGGCATCTCGCTTTATCCTTTGAAGTTCAGAATGATTGGCATCCATCGGAACTCAGAACTCAGATAGTGTTATTGATTCTCCTAGTTAAGTATGATGATTCTTGAACATAGCTATTTTATGAGTCTTGGCTGTGGCCCAAAACACTCTGTCTTCCAGTATTACCACCGGATACATACATGCCACAGACACATAATTGGGTGAACCTTTTCAGATTGTGACTCAACTTTGCTAGAGTCCCCAATTAGTGGTGTTCAGGGTTCTTAAGCACACTCTTTTTGCCTTGGATCACAACTTTATTTCTTTCTTTTTTTTTTTCTCTCTTTTTTTTTGTTTATACTTTTTTTTTTGAATTCACTACTTTTTCTTGCTTCAAGAATCAATTTGATGATTTTTTAGATCCTCAATAACAGTTCTCCCTTTCCATCATTCTTTCAAGAGCCAACAATTTTAACATTCTTAAAGCAACAAGTTCAAAAGACATATGCACTGTTCAAGCATTCATTCAGAAAGCAAAAAGAATTGTCACCACATCAAACTAATTCAACTATTTTCAGAGATAAATTCGAAATCCTGTACTTCTTGTTCTTTTGTGATTAAAGCATTTTTCATTTAAGAGAGGTGATGGATTCATGGGACATTCATAGCTTTAAGACATGAACTTTAAATTTTATTAATCATGAAGTAAGAACAAAACTCAGAAATAGATATAAGATAAGACTAATAATAATGGAAAACAAAAATTTAAATAGGCTCCTAATGATAGAGGTTATCACAGAGTTAGGACTCAACAACCTTGATTTTAAGAAGTGGATGCTCCCTCCACTTGAGGGGAGAGCTTTTGGCGTTTCATCTCTTGAAGTTCACGCCCTTGCTTCTCTTGTTCCTTCAGCAATTTGCAGAGCATGCAGTTCTGATTCTGCTGTTCTTCCTTAAGTTGCACCATAGTTTCTTGCAACTTGGTGATAGATGCTTCTAGGCTGGCCCAGTAGTCAATTTCAGGAAATTCAGGGAGGAACTCCTGCGCCCTCTTTTTGATAGAGTTGTCTTGCATTTGTCCTTCCATTGACTTCTTGGTGATTGGATGTTCAATGGGTATGAATTCATCTACTCCCATCTTCACCCCAGCCTCTTTACAGAGCAAGGAGATCAAGCTTGGGTACGCTAGTTTGGCTTCAGTGGAATTCTTGTTTGCAATTGTGTAGATCTCACAAGCAATCAGATGATGAACCTCCACTTCTTTTCCAAGCATAATGCAATGAATCATCACTGCTCTCTTGATAGTGACCTCAGAATGGTTGCTAGTGGGCAATATGGAACGCCCAATAAAGTCTAGCCAACCTCTTGCAATTGGTTTGAGGTCTCCCCTCTTGAGTTGGTTTGGGACACCTTTTGAATTGGTTATCCACTTAGTTCCAGGGAGGCATATGTCCTCTAGAACTTGATCCAACCCTTTATCTGCTCTCACCATCCTCCTATTAAAGGATTCAGGATCATCTTGCAGTTGAGGCAATTTGAAGACCTCTCTTATTTTGTCCAGATGGAAGTAAATAATTCTCCCTCTGACCATGGTTCTGTAAGTATGGAAAGCAGTTCCAGTCATTCTCTGCTTATCTGTCAGCCACAGATTTGAGTAGAATTCCTGAACCATGTTCCTTCCAACCTTTGTCTCAGAGTTGGTTAGAACTTCCCATCCTCTGTTTCGAATTTGCTCTTGAATCTCCGGATATTCATCTTCTTTCAGATTGAATTTGACTTCCGGGATCACTGACCTCAGACCCATTATTTTGTGGTAATGGTCTGCATGTTCTTTGGTTAAGAACTTCTCTTGACTCCAAACATCCTTTGGATTATTCTCTTTCTTGCCTCTTGAATTGGTTTGTTTTCCTCTAGGAGCCATGATCTTGGTAAATCTTGGCCTAGTGATCACGGAAAGCACACCAAATTTAGAGGTTTGCTTGTCCTCAAGCAAAAGAAGGTAAAGAGGGGAGAGAGAGGGAGAGCAAATTCGAATGGTGTGGGGAAGGAGGGTGGCCGAACGTGTTTAAATAGGAGAGGAGGAGAGATTTTCGAAAATTTGAGGGAGATTTGAGAAGATATGGAAAAAATTTGAGGAGATAATTGAGTTTTTGAAAAAGTCTAGGAAAGGATTTGAAATAGATTTGAAGAAGATTCTAATTTTTGAAATTGGAAGGTGAATGATGAAAGTTTGTAATGTGTTCATGCATAAAAATATGGATTAAAACAAGAAAGTTTGAAAAAAAATTTGAAGTGGGAACAAAATCTCCTCCCCCTGCCTTTCTGGCGTTAAACGCCCAGAATGGCATCCATTCTGGCGTTAAACGCCCAGAATGGCATCCATTCTGGCGTTTAACGCCCATTTGGTGACCAATTTGGGCGTTTAACGCTCAGCCAGGTACCCTGGCTGGCGTTAAACGCCAGAAATCCCTTTATCACTGGACGTTTTGCTAAACGCCCAGGATGCTGTACACCTGGCGTTAAACGCCCAGAATGGTGCCCATTCTGGCATTTAACACCCAGAATGGCACATTTATTGGCGTTAAACGCCCAGAATGGTGCCCATTCTGGCGTTTAACGCCCAAAGTACCCTTTATTGGCATTTTTTCGCCAGCAAGCTCTTTTTCTTTGCTTTTTGCACTGAATCCTTCTGTAACTCTGTGAATTCCTTCAATTTTGATAATTGCCCTTTAAGAATATGTATCAAACCTTGATTAAACAGAACAGATACCCTTCTAATCACTGGGTTGTCTCCCAGCAAGCGCTTCTTTATCGTCTTTAGCTGGACCTTCACTGAGAATCACTCAAGTCTCAGTTTTGAGCATTCTTACTCAAAATTGCTTTCAAGATAATGCTTGATCCTTTGTCCATTGACAATGAACTTCTTGTCAGAATCAGTATCCTGAAGCTCAACATATCCATATGGTGATACTCCTTTAATCACATATGGACCCCTCCAGCGGGATTTAAGTTTTCCTGGGAACAATCTGAGCCTAGAGTTGAAGAGCAGGACTTTTTATCCTGGCTCAAAGACTCTGGATGACAACTTCTTGTCATGCCACTTCTTTGCCTTTTCCTTATAAATTTTTGCATTTTCAAAGGCATTGAGTCTGAACTCCTCTAGCTCATTTAGCTGGAGTAATCTTTTTTTCACCTGCTAACTTAGCATCCATGTTTAGGAATCTGGTTGCCCAGTAGGCTTTATGTTCCAGTTCCACGGGCAGATGACAGGCCTTTCCATACACCAGTTGGTATGGAGAGGTTCCTATAGGAGTCTTGTATGCTGTTCTGTATGCCCACAGAGCATCATCCAAGCTCTTTGCCCAATCCTTTCTACGGGCAATAACAGTCCATTCCAGGATTCTTTTGAGCTCTCTGTTAGAGACCTCAGCTTGCCCATTTGTCTGTGGGTGATACGGAGTTGCTACCTTGTGGCTAATCCCATATCTAACCATAGCAGAGTACAGTTGTTTATTGCAGAAATGGGTGCCTCCATCACTGATCAGTACTCTGGGAACACCAAACCTGCTGAAGATGTGTTTCTGTAGGAACTTCAGCACGGTCTTGGTATCATTATTGGGTGTGGCAATTGCTTCCACCCATTTAGATACATAGTCTACTGCCACTAGAATATAAGTGTTTGAGTATGATGGTGGGAAGGGGCCCATGAAGTCAATTCCCCATACATCAAACAATTCAATCTCTAAGATCCCTTGCTGAGGCATGGCGTAACCATGAGGCAAGTTACCAGCTCTTTGGCAACTGTCACAGTTACGCACAAACTCTCGGGCATCTCTATAGAGAGTAGGCCAGTTGAATCCGCATTGGAGGACCTTGGTTGCTGTTCGCTCACCTCCAAAGTGTCCTCCATATTGTGATCCATGGCAATGCCATAGGATTCTTTGTGCTTCCTCTCTGGGTACACATCTGTGGATTATTCCGTCTGCACATCTCTTAAAGAGATATGGCTCAACCCATAGGTAGTACTTGGCATCTGAAATTAATTTCTTTCTTTGCACTCTGCTGTACTCCTGGGGTATGAACCTCACAGCTTTATAATTTGCAATATCTACAAACCATGGAGCTTCCTGAATGGCAAAGAGTTGCTCATCTGGGAAGGTCTCAGAGATCTCAGTAGAAGGGAGGGACGCCCCAGCTACTGGTTCTATTCGGGACAGATGATCGGCTACTTGGTTCTCTGTCCCTTTTCTGTCTCTTATTTCTATATCAAACTCTTGCAGAAGCAACACCCATCTTATGAGCCTGGGTTTTGAATCCTGCTTTGTGAGTAAGTACTTAAGAGCAGCATGGTCAGTGTACACAATCACCTTTGATCCTACTAAATAGGATCTAAATTTGTCAATGGCATAGACCACTGCAAGTAACTCTTTTTCTGTGGTTGTGTAATTCTTCTGTGCATCATTTAGAACACGGCTGGCATAATAAATGACGTGCAGAAGCTTGTTATGCCTTTGTCCCAGCACTGAACCAATGGCATGGTCACTGGCATCACACATTAATTCGAATGGTAATGTCCAGTCTGGTGCAGAGATGACTGGTGCTGTGACCAGCTTGGCTTTCAGGGTCTCAAATGCCTGCAGACACTGTGTATCAAACACAAATGGTGTGTCAGCAGCTAGCAGGTTGCTTAAAGGTTTAGCAATTTTCGAAAAATCCTTTATAAACCTTCTGTAGAATCCAGCATGCCCCAGAAAGCTTCTGATTGCCTTAACATTGGCAGGTGGTGGTAATTTTTCAATTACCTCCACCTTTGCCTTATCCACCTCTATTCCTTTGTTTGAAATTTTATGCCCAAGGACAATTCCTTCAGTCACCATAAAGTGACATTTTTCCCAGTTTAAAACTAGGTTGGTCTCTTGGCATCTTTTCAGGACAAGTGCTAGGTGGTTAAGACAGGAGCTGAATGAGTCTCCATATACTGAGAAGTCATCCATGAAGACTTCCAGGAATTTCTCCACCATATCAAAGAAGATGGATAGCATGCATCTCTGAAAGGTTGCAGGAGCATTACACAGACCAAAAGGCATCCTCCTGTAGGCAAACACGCCAGAAGGGCAAGTGAATGCTGTTTTCTCTTGGTCTTGAGGATCTACTACAATTTAGTTCTAACCTGAATAGCCATCCAAAAAGCAGTAATAATCATGACCAGCTAGTCTTTCTAGCATTTGGTCTATGAATGGTAAAGGAAAATGATCCTTTCTGGTGGCTGTATTGAGCCTTCTGTAGTCAATACACATACGCCACCCTGTGACTGTTCTTGTAGGAACTAGTTCATTTTTTTCATTATAAACTACTGTCATGCCTCCCTTCTTGGGGACAACTTGGACAGGGCTCACCCAGGGGCTATCAGAAATAGGATAAATAATCCCAGCCTCTAGTAATTTAGTGACCTCTTTCTGCACCACCTCCTTCATGGCTGGATTTAGCCGCCTTTGTGGTTGGACCACTGGTTTGGCATTATCCTCCAATAGGATCTTGTGCATGCATCTTGCTGGGCTAATGCCCTTAAGATCACTTATGGACCACCCAAGAGCTGTCTTGTGTGTCCTTAGCACTTGAATCAGTGCTTCCTCTTCTTGTGGATTGAAAGCAGAGCTTATAATCACTGGAAAAGCGTCACCCTCTCCCAGAAATGCATACTTCAGGGATGGTGGTAGTGGTTTAAGTTCAGGTTTGGGAGGCTTATCCTCCTCCTGAGGAATTTTCAAAAATTCTTTTGTTTCCTCTGGTTCTTCCTGATCAGGCTGAGCATCCTTGAAGATGTCCTCAAGCTCTGATTCTAGACTTTCAGTCATATTGATCTCTTCCACCAAAGAGTCAATAATGTCAGCGTCCATGCAGTCATTTGGTGTGTCTGGATGCTGCATAGCTTTTACAGCATTCAACTTGAACTCATCCTCATTGACTCTCAGGGTTACTTCCCCTTTTTGTACATCAATGAGAGTTCGTCCAGTTGCTAGGAAAGGTCTTCCTAGAATGAGAGTTGCACTCTTGTGCTCCTCCATTTCCAGCACTACAAAGTCAGTTGGAAAGGCAAATGGCCCAACCTTGACAATCATGTCCTCTATTATGCCTGATGGATATTTGATGGAGCCATCAGCAAGTTGGAGGCATATCCGGGTTGGTTTGACTTCTTCAGTCAACCCAAGCTTTCTGATAGTGGATGCAGGTATTAGATTGATGCTTGCTCCAAGGTCACACAGGGCTATCTTGGTGCAAGCACCTTCTAATGTGCATGGTATCATAAAGCTTCCTGGATCTTGGAGCTTTTCTGGTAAGCTTTTCAGAATGACTGCACTGCATTCTTCAGTGAGAAACACTTTTTCAGTTTCTCTCCAATCCTTCTTATGGCTTAAGATCTCTTTCATGAATTTAGCATAAGAAGGTATTTGCTCAAGTGCCTCTGCAAACAGAATCTTTATTTCAAGAGTCCTTAGATAGTCTGCAAAGCGGGCGAATTGCTTATCATGTTCCGCTTGGCGGAGTTTCTGAGGATAAGGCATCTTGGCTTTGTATTCTTCAACCTTGGTTGTTGCAGGTTTATTCCTTACAGAAGTGGTTGGAGGAGCCTTTTTAGAGGGGTTACCATCAGCACTCTCAGGTGTCTGGGTCCCCTTTTGCGTTTGAACGCCAAGATTGGGTGGAAAATGGGCGTTTAACGCCAACTTTTCCCCCTTTTCTGGCGTTTGAACGCCAGAACTGGGCAGGGAATGGGCGTTTAACGCCAGCTTTCCCCCCTGTTCTGGCGTTTGAACGCCAATAGTATTCCTCTCTGGGCTCTTACTGTCCTCAGAGGGATTTTGGATAGTGATTTGGCTATCCTCTGTCAATTGTTTCTTTATTGACTTTTTGCTACTTTGAGCAGTGTTATTCAATGTCTTCCCACTCCTCAGTTGAACTGCTTGGCATTCTTCTGTTATCTGTTTAGATAGCTGCTATTTTGTCTGATTCAACTGTGATTCTATGTTCTTGTTAGCAATTTTAGTCTCTTGGAGCATCTCTTTAAATTCTGCAAACTGTTTTGTCATCAGGTGTAATTGTTGAGTAAGCTCAACCATCTGTTCTTGAGGATTAGGATCAGTGGCTAATGCCATAACTTCTTCTTTTGTAGAGGATTCATGGCTAGAGTACAAATGTTGATTTCTAGCAACAGTATCTATAAGCTCTTGAGCCTCTTCAATCGTCTTCCTCATATGTATAGATCCACCAGCTGAGTGGTCTAGAGACATCTGAGCTTTTTCTGTAAGCCCATAGTAAAAGATGTCTAACTGTACCCACTCTGAAAACATTTTAGAGGGGCATTTTCTTAGCATACCTCTATACCTCTCCCAGGCATTATAAAGGGATTCATTATCCTCTTGTTTAAAGCCTTGGATGTCCAGCCTTAGCTGTGTCATCCTTTTTGGAGGGTAAAAGTGATTCAGAAATTTGTCTGATAATTGTTTCCATGTCTTTATGCTTGCTGTAGGTTGGTTATTCAACCACTTCTTAGCTTGATCTTTTACAGCAAATGGAAACAGTAATAATCTATAGACATCCTGATCCACCTCTTTATCACGTACTGTGTCAGCAATTTGTAAGAACTGTGCCAGAAACTCAGTAGGTTCTTCCTGTGGAAGACCGGAATACTGGCAATTTTGCTGTACCATGATAATGAGTTGAGGGTTTAGCTCAAAGCTGCTTGCTTTGATGGGAGGTATACAGATGCTACTCCCATATGCAGCTGTAATGGGGTTAGCATATGACCCCAGAGTCCTTTTGGACTGTTCATTCCCATTTATGTCCATGATGGAGAAAAGGGAATTGATGTGAATAGTAATCAAGATATATATGTATATATATTTTTTTGAAAAGAGGAAAGATAAAATAACAAAGAGACACCAAACTTAAAATTTTTCAGAAAATCAAACATGAATTTTCGAAAACCTAAAGAAAAACACAAAGAAGACACTAAACTTAGAATTTTTAAAGATCAAAAAGGGACTACGAACAAGTAATTTCGAAAAAATTAAAAGAAAAACAAAAGGATGCAATTGACACCAAACTTAGAATATGAAATTATACTTAAATAAAAGACTCTAAACCAACAAAAATAAAACAGTCCTAATCTAAGCAACAAGATAAGCCGTCAGTTGTCCAAACTCGAACAATCCCCGGCAACGGCGCCAAAAACTTGGTGCACGAAATTGCAATCACACTTTTTCAATCCCGCACAACTAACCAGCAAGTGTACTGGGTCGTCCAAGTAATACCTTACGTGAGTAAGGGTCGATCCCACGGAGATTGTCGGCTTGAAGCAAGCTATGGTTATCTTGTAACTCTTAGTCAGGATATCAATAATTATCAGGTTTGATTGTAAAAAGCAAAAGAACATGAAACAAGTACTTGTTTTGCAGTAATGGGGAACAGGTTGAGGTTTTGGAGATGCTCCATCTTCTGAACCTCTGCTTTCCTACTGTCTTCTTCTTCAAGCACGCTAGGCTCCTTCCATGGCAAGCTGTATGTAGGGTTTCACCGTTGTCAATGGCTACCTCCTATCCTCTCAGTGAAAATGTTCAACGCACCCTGTCACGGCACAGCTATTCAACTGTCGGTTCTCGATCATGTCGGAATAGAATCCAGTGATTCTTTTGCGTCTGTCACTAACGCCCCACAATCGCGAGTTTGAAGCTCGTCACAGTCATTCAATCATTGAATCCTACTCAGAATACCACAGACAAGGTTTAGACCTTCCGGATTCTCTTGAATGCCGCCATCAATGCTAGCTTATACCACGAAGATTCTGATTAAGGAATCCAAGAGATATCTACTCAATCTAAGGTAGAACGGAGGTGGTTATCAGACACGCGTTCATAGTTGAGAATGATGATGAGTGTCACAGATCATCACATTCATCCGGTTTAAGAACAAGTGATATCTTAGAACGGAAGCAAGCAAGATTGAATGGGAAACAGTAGTAATTGCATTAATCCATCAAGACACAGCAGAGCTCTTCACCCCCAACCATGGGGTTTAGAGACTCATGCTGTAGAAGATACAATGAGAAACGTGTAAAGTGTCATGAGGTAGAGATACAATGTCAAAAGATCCTATTAATAGTGAACTAGTGATCTAGGGTTTATAGAAATGAGTAAATGACAGAAAAATCCACTTCCTGGCCCACTTGGTGTGTGCTTGGGGTGAGCATTGAAGCATTTTCATGTAGAGACTCTTCCTGGAGTTAAACGCCAGCTTTTATGCCAGTTTGGGCGTTTAACTCCAATTTTTATGCCAGTTCCAGCGTTAAACGCTGGGAATTCTGAAGCTGATTTGCAACGCCGGTTTGGGCCATCAAATCTCGGGCAAAGTATGGACTATTATACATTGCTGGAAAGCCCAGGATGTCTACTTTCCAAAGCCGTTGAGAGCACGCCAATTGGGCCTTTGTAGCTCCAGAAAATCCACTTCGAGTGCAGGGAGGTCAGAATCCAACAGCATCTGCAGTCCTTTTCAGTCTCTGAATCAGATTTTTGCTCAGGTCCCTCAATTTCAGCCAGAAAATACCTGAAATCACAGAAAAAGACACAAACTCATAGTAAAGTCCAGAAAAGTGAATTTTAATTAAAAGCTAATAAAAATATACTAAAAACTAACTAAATCATACTAAAAACATACTAAAAACAATGCCAAAAAGCGTATAAATTATCCGCTCATCACGTACGCGTGATTTGAAGATTTGCTCAGCGACGCATGCGCGTGGTCGACGCGTCCGCGTGACTTGCGGAAAAAGATCAGCGACACGTACGCATGACATGCGCCACGTGCAGAAAACATTTCGGGGCGATTTCTGGACTGTTTTTACCCAGTTTTAGCCCAGAAAACACATATTAGAAGCTGCAGAATGAACACAACATGTGGTGCCCACCCATCAACTGAAGACCCGCTGATTATTCTGATTTAAAATCAAATCTTATTTTTAGAAAAAGATATTATTTTTAATTTTAGATAATTAGATTTTAAATTTATTAGAATTAGTTATAAAAAGGGATTACATTAGTTAACTTTGCAAGGCCATCAGATTGGAACTCTGTACATTTTAGGAGAATCCTATTTTTCTCTTAACCATGAGCAACTAATCCACCATTGTTAAGGTTAGGAGCTTTGTCTATTTGTATGGATTGATTTTATTGCTTTTTCTATTTTAATTCATGTATGGATTTATAATTTAAGAATTGTTTTCGCTCTTTATCTTATGAATTTGGGTGGAACGAAAGTATGACCCTCTTTCTATTTGAGTTCTTGTAAAACTTGGAAAAGCTCTTTACTTGAACAACAGCTTGAAAATATATTCTCCTATATTTTAATTATTTGGATTTAACAGGATATGTAACATATAATCCTCTTATTTTTGGGTAATTAGAATTTTTGTGGCATATAAACTGGAATTTGAACTTCACCCTCTAATTGAAATTAATTAACCAAGGCATTGGCAGTCGATGAATTTTAGAGGAGACTAGAAAGGTCTAAGGAATTAGGGTCTAGTCACATATAGTTTGCCATAAATTAAATCCTACATGATTAAAATAGTTAGTAAGAAAAGTTAATCCGGAAAAATAGATAACTCTAAAGCCTTAACTGTTTCTCCAATATTTTATTTTCAACTTATTTACTTGCGTGCCTGCCTTCTGATATTTTCAACTTAAACCTTTTGAATATCTCAAAACCCTCTTCCGCTTGCCTAACTAAGCTAATCACTCAATCATTATTGCTTGATCCATCAATCCTTGTGGGATCGACCCTCACTCACTTGAGGTATTACTTGGTACGACTCGGTGCACTTGCCGGTTAGTCTGTGGTTGTTAAAATCACCGCACCAAGTTTTTGGCGCCATTGCCGGGGATTGATTGTGATTAACAACTATTATTTGTTTGATTGCTTAGATTAGGCATTTTATTTTTATTTAAAATTTGTTTTAAATATTTTCAAAAAAATTATTTTAATAGCACCAATTTAGTAATTTCTTAAATTAAGTTTGGTGTTTCTTAGTTCAGGTTACCTCACTGGAAATTCTCTGCACTCTGACGTAGAGAGTTCCATATTTTCTTGTCTTCTTTTTGTTTATGCGCAGGAACAGAGACAAAGAATATCTCTTAGACTTTGATCCTGAGCCTGAAAGGACTCTCAGGCGACGTTTACAACAAGCAAGACTTTACAAGGCTGCATAATCCATTATAGATCCTAACAATGCTGATAATGCCATTGTGGCAAATTCGAATGGGAATGAGCAACAAAGGAGATTACTTGGCTCTTTCTCTACTCATACAGCAGATCTTTATAGAAAAAGTATTGTGGTGCCTCCTATAGCTGCAAACAACTTTGAGTTAAAGCCACAACTGGTCACCCTGGTATAACAAAACTGCCAGTATCATGGTCTTCCCCACGAAGACCCAAATCAATTTATTTCTAATTTTCTGCAAATCTGTGATACTGTGAAGATAAATGGAGTAAACCCAGAGGTGTACAAACTCATGCTCTTCCCATTTGCTCTGAAGGATGGAGCAAAGCTATGGCTAGATTCCCAACCCAAGGAGAGTTTGGATACGTGGAACAAGGTGGTTACCGAGTTTCTCACTAAATTTTTCCCATCAAAGAAGCTGACTAAGCTTAGGGTGGAGGTTCAGACCTTCAGATAGAAGGATGGTGAAACTCTGTATGAAGCTTGGGAGAGATACAAGCTACTGACTAGGCAATGCCCTCTGGACATGTTCTCCAAATGGACTCAACTAGATATCTTTTATGAAGGCTTGGGTGAAATGTCCAAGATGTGCTTAGACGATTCTGCAGGAGGTTCATTGCATAAGAAGAAGACACCGGAGGAGACTATTGAGCTTATTGAATTGGTTGCTAGCAACCAATATTTATACTCATCTAACAGGAATCCTGTGAACTCTGAGGCTCCTCAGAAGAAGGGTGTCATGGAAGTAGAAGCTCTTAATGCTATTCTTGCTCAGAACAAGTTTATGTCTCAACAAATAAGTCTACTTACTCAACACATGGATGGCATGCAAGTCTCAGCTATCAACACCCAAAATCTGCCTTAGGAGGTCTCCTATGACATGGTAGGAAATTTAGTGCAAAATGATAATTATGATTATGCTCAATCCTCTTCTGAACAGGTTAATTACATGGGGAGTGGTTCTAAAAATCCCAATAATGACCCCTATTCTCAGACATACAATCAAGGATGGAGAAATCACCCAAATTTTGGGTGAAGAGACCAAACTCAGAGACCTCAAAATTTCAACAATAATGCTCAGGGCGGCTTCCAACAGAACAATTACAATAACCTCCAATTTCAATCTCAGCAGCAACAACAGCCTCAGCAGGCTAACTCTAAATCCAAGAAAGATTCTAATTGGAAGATGATGAGGAGTTTTATGCAGGAAACCAGAGCCTCCATTAGAAACTTGAAAGTGCAAATGGACCAGCAGAGCAAGCAAATACCTGAGAGGTCTGCAAGCACATTTCCAGGTGATATAGTGGTGAACTGCTGCGGTATTTTATAACCCACACTACTAACCGGCAAGTGCACCGGGTCGTACCAAGTAATACCTTACGTGAGTAAGGGTCGATCCCACGAGGATTGATGGACTAAGCAACAATGGTTGAGTGATTGGCTTAGTTAGGCAAGCAGAAATTGGTTTTGATATTGAGATGTTTAAAAGGTTAAGTTGAAAATATCATAAGGCAGGTACGCAAGTAATTAAGTTAAAAATAAAATATGGGAAAACAGTTAAGGCTTTAGAGTTATCTTTTTTTCAGGATTAACTTTTCTTACTAACTATTTTAATTATGTAGGATTTAATTTATGGCAAACTATATGTGACTAGACCCTAATTCCTTAGACTTCCTAGTCTCCTCTAAAATTCATTAACTGCCAATTCCTTGGTCAATTAATTCCAATTAAAGGGTATATGATCAAATTCCAGTTTGCATGCCACAAAAACTCTAATTACCTAAAGAATAAAAGGATTATATGTCACATATCCCGTTAAATCCAGATAATTAGAATTTAGGAGAATATGTTTTCAAGCTATTGTTCAAGTATAGAGCCTTTTCAAGTTATACAAGAACTCAAATAGAAAGAGGGTCATACTTCCGTTCCACCCAAATTCATAAGATGAAGAACGAAAACAATTCTTAAATATAAATTCAAAACATAAATTAAAATAGAAAAAGTAATAAAATCAATCCATACAAATAGACAGAGCTCCTAACCTTAACAATGGAGGATTAGTTGCTCATGGAACGTGAGATGTAAATTTGTATAGAATTTTCTAATGGGATCCCCCTAATGTAATCTACCTAATAGAAGAAAAGTCTCCCGTTTTTATAACTAATCCTAATTAATTTAAAATCTAATATTTTAAAATTAAGATAATATCTTTTTCTATTTTAAAATCAAATTTGAATTTAAATCAGAATTAACTAACTACTTCGCGTCTTGTAACGTGGGGACCACTTGGCTTCACTGGATCTGCGCCTAACTTGGGTGCTAAAATGGGGCCCAGAAATCACCCCTAAATGTTTTCTGCGTTTTCTGCACGTGGCGCATGTCACGTGTACGCGTCAGTCACGCGTACTCGTCGCTGGTCTTTTTTGCGAGTCACACGGACGTGTCGGTCATGCGCATGCGTCGCTGTGCAAATCTTCAAATCATGTGTACGCGTCAGTCACGCGCACGCGTCACCATGAAAAGCTCCGAATCACGCGTACGCATCAGTCACGCGTACACGTCGCTCCTCGCTGCTATCTCTTTTAAATCTTGAGTTGCAGAAACTCCATCAAATCCAGTCGAATGCTACCTAAAATAAATAAAATTGCACAAAACTCAAAATAGCATCTATAGTGGTTAAAATATAATTAATTCTTAATTAAACTCAACAATTTAAGTACAACTTTACTAGGATAAGATAGATAAGATGCTCACGCATCATGAACCCAAAAGAAGACTGCAAGGTTATTCAATTGAAAAGTGGTAAAACAGTTGGCTCTGAGACAAGGGCCAATGAAGAGCTAGTTGAAAAGAAAGCTCCAGATGAGAAAAAGGAAGAAGTGGAGCACGCCCCTCCAAAGCATGCAGACAACCCGTTCCCTGACTTTCTGGACACATATCCTACATTGCCAAAGGCTCCTAAATACAAGCCAAAAATGCCATATCCTTAGTGACTTCAGAAGGCTTCGAAAGAAAAGCAGTTTTCTAAATTTTTAGATGTCTTCAAGAAGCTACAGATCAACATTCCCTTTGCAGAGGCTCTTGAGCAAATGCCTCTCTATGCTAAATTTATGAAAGAACTGTTGACCCACAAGAGGAATTGGAAGGAACAAGAAACAGTGGTGTTAACCAAGGAATGTAGTGCCATTATTTAACACAAACTTCCTGAGAAGATGCCAGACCCAGGGAGCTTTGTAATTCCTTGCACCATTGGAGATGTCACCATTCAGAGAGCTCTATGTGACCTTGAAACTAGCATCAATCTAATGCCACTTTCAGTAATGAAAAAGCTTCAAATTGAGGAGGTAAAACCCACTCGTAGTTCTCTTCAACTTGCTAATCTTTCTATTAAATTACCTGTGGGTGTTGTTGAAGATTTACTTGTTAAAGTAGGACCATTCATTTTTTCTGTTGATTTTGTTATATTAAACATGGAAGAGGAGGTAAAATCCTCTATTATACTTGGTAGACCCTTTTTAGCTACAGGTAGAGCTCTGATTGATGTACAAAACGGTGAATTGACCCTGAGGGTCAATGAAGAACAGGTGGTCCTTCATGTTTTTGAAGCTCTCAAGCACCCTAATGATTCTGAAAGGTGTATGAAAATAGATGTTATTGAACCACTTGTTCAAGAGGTACTGAAAGCTGAGGTACTTGATGACATTCTGGATTCTATCTCTGAGTGTGAATTAGTTGAAGTTGATAATTCACCACCCCAGAAGGCTATGGGTAACACGCCTAAAGCAGAGGAGGAAGCCCCCAAGCTTGAGCTCAAATCCTTACCTCCTTCTCTGAAATATGTGTTCTTGGGTGAGAATGACTCATATCTAGTTATTATTAGCTCTTCCCTAAAGCCTGAAGAGGAAGAGGCGCTTATTTCAGTGCTCAAGAGCCATAAAACAGCTCTTGGGTGAACCATTAGTGACTTGAAGGGGATTAGTCCAACCAAGTGTATGCACAAGATCCTCCTTGAAAATGATGCTAAGCCAGTTGTGCAACCACAAAAGAGACTCAATCCAACCATGAAAGATGTGGTCCAAAAAGAGGTAATAAAACTATGGAAAGCAGGAATTATTTACCCTATTTCTGACAGTCCTTTGGTAAGTCTTATGCAGGTAGTTCCCAAGAAAGGAGGAATGATAGTGATCAAGAATAAAAAGAATGAGCTTATTCCCACAAGAACAGTCACAGGATGGAGAATGTGTATAGACTACAGGAGGCTCAACACTGCTACAAGGAAGGATCATTTCCCCCTGTCTTTCATTGATCAAATGCTTGAGAAGTTAGCTGGTCATGCATTTTATTGCTTTCTAGATGGATACTTTAGATATAACCAAATTGCAGTGGACCCTCAAGATCAAGAGAAGACAGCATTCACATGCCCCTTTGGAGTATTTGCCTACAGAAGAATGCCTTTTGGACTTTGGAATGCTCCAGCAACTTTTCAGAGGTGTATGCTTTCAATTTTTTCTGATATGGTTGAAAGGTTTATTGAGGTATTTTTGGATGACTTTTTTGTTTTTGGTAATTCTTTTGAATCATGCCTTAAGCATTTATCTCTTGTCTTGAAACGGTGTCAAGAATCAAACCTTGTTTTAAATTGGGGAAAATGTCATTTTATGGTTACAGAAGGTATTGTTTTTGGACACCAGATTTCAAGTAAGGGAATTGAGGTTGATAGAGCAAAGGTGGAGGTAATTGAAAAATTACCACCACCAACTAGTGTTAAGGCAGTCAGGAGTTTCTTGGGTCATGTAGGATTTTATAGAAGATTTATAAAGGATTTTTCTAAAATTGCTAAACCTCTAAGCAACCTGTTGGTTGCTGATGTTCCTTTTGTCTTTGATTCTGATTGTTTGCATGCTTTTGAAACTCTGAAAGCAAACCTTACCTCTGCTCCCATTATAGCTCCCCCTGATAGGGATCTACCATTTGAATTAATGTGTGATGCTAGTGACTTTGCTATAGGAGCTGTTTTAGGACAGAGGCATGGTAAACTTGTACATGTCATTTACTATGCCAGTCGTGTGTTAAATGATGCCCAAAAGAATTATACAACTACAGAAAAGGAATTATTAGCTGTTGTGTATGTTGTTGATAAGTTTAGGTCCTATTTACTTGGTTCTAAGGTTATTATTTATACTGATCATGCTGCTTTGAAGTACCTTCTAACCAAACAGGATTCTAAACCAAGATTAATCAGATGGGTGTTGCTCCTTCAGGAGTTTGATATCGAGATAAAAGATAGGAAATGGTCAGAGCATCAAGTAGCTGACCATCTTTTCAGAATTGAGCCTGAAGCAGGAGTACAACCACCCATAGCTGTGACTGAGACGTTTCCGGATGAACAATTATTTCTCATCCAGCAGGCTCCATGTTTTTGCATACATTGCAAATTATAAGGCCATGAATTTTATCCCAAGGGAGTACAGTAGGCAACAAGTGAAGAAGCTATTGACTGATGTAAAGTACTACATTTGGAAGGAACCATACCTTTTTAAAAGGTGTTCAGATGGAATCATCCGGAGATGTGTCCTAGATGAAGAAAAATAGCAGATTCTTTGGCACTGTCATGGTTCTGAGTATGGAGGCCACTTTGGTGGTGAAAGGACAGCTAAAAAAGTCCTTCAGAGCGGGTTTTACTGGCCGACTCTCTTCAAGAACTCAAGAGCATTTGTAAAGCACTGTGACAGATGTGAAAAAGCCACAAATCTCCCTGCCAACCATGAAATGCCACAGCAGAGGATTCTTGAGGTTGAGTTGTTTGATGTGTAGGGTATTAATTTCATGGGACCTTTCCCACCCTCACATTCAAACAACTATATTCTAGTGGCAGTTAACTATGTGTCCAAGTGGGTGGAAGCTGTGGCTTTGCCCACAAATGATGCCAAAGTGGTAATGAGCTTTCTTCAGATATATATCTTTAGTTGATTTGGTGTCCCAAGGACACTCATTAGTGATGGAGGAAGCCATTTCTGCAACTAACAGCTGGACTCTTTTCTGCAGAGATATGGAGTCCGTCATAAAGTGGCAACCCCCTATCACCCTCAGACAAGTGGACAGGTTGAAGTTTCCAACAGGGAACTTAAGAGGATTCTAGAGAAGACCGTTAGTGTTTCAAGAAATGACTGGTCTAGGAAGCTTGATGATGCTCTCTGGGCATACCGGACAGCATACAAGACTCCCATTGGCATGTCCCCTTATCAGTTGGTCTATGGCAAAGCCTGTCACTTGCCAGTTGAGTTGGAGCATAAAGCTTACTGGGCAATCCGATATCTGAATCTTGATTCAGAAGCTGCAGGAATCAAGCGAATGCTTCAGTTGAATGAGCTTGATGAATTCATATATTTAGCCTATGAGAATGCCAAGCTCTATAAGGAGAGAACCAAGCTACTGCATGACAAGAAGATTGCCATCAGAGTCTTTGAGCCAGGACAAAGAGTGCTTCTGTATAATTCAAGGCTCAATTTTTTTCCCGGAAAGCTGAAATCCCAGTGGTCAGGACCGTTTATGGTTACCAGAGCTTCACCATATGGTTATGTGGAAATATAGGAAGAGAATTCTGACAGGAAATTTACAGTGAATGGCCAAAGGTTGAAGCACTATCTTGGAGGCGAGATTAATCGCCAGAGGTCCACTCATCTGCTGAACTAGCAGAACTGACCGTCAAGCTAGTGACTTTAAAGAAGCGCTTGTTGGGAGGCAACCCGATAATTTCGTATCCTTAGTTATTTTTTGTAGTAGTAGTTTTCTTACTTATTTGATTTTTATTTATTGAGTTCTTACTAATTTTCTGATCATGCAGCTATTTTAGAATAGGAACCGAAAAAAAGGGCACACGACGCGCAAGCGTCGCTGACGCGTACGCGTTAGATAGGTGTGCGTGAAAAATAAAAATGAACAGAGAGTTGCGCAAGGGTGGCGCCAGAATGAAGACTTTCGCACAAACAAGCCCACGTGTACGCGTCCATGACGCGTGCACGTCATTAGTGATTTTGGCAGTGACGCGTACGCGTGACCTGGAAAAACGTCGTAAATATGTTTTTGGGCAGAGAGTTGTGCTGGTTTGGGGCTGGAAGTGTGCTAGACGCAGAAAATTGACCACGCGTACGCGTCCCTGACGCGTGCGCGTCCGTTGCACAAATGACCATCCACGCGTGTGCGTGCATAACACGCACGCGTCGTATGAAAATATTGATTCCCAAGCCACGTAAACAGATAGTTGTGCGTGCGCGCAGCTGGCTTCGCGCGAATTGCGCAAAACCCAGGGCACGCGGACGCGTGCCTGACGCTTACGCGTCATTAAGAAAATTTGCGCCCCACGCGTACGCGTGCTGCACACATACTGGTGCACGAAAATTACACTCACACTATGTAATTCCGCACAACTAACCAGCAAGTGCACTGGGTCGTCCAAGTAATACCTTACGTGAGTAAAGGTCAAATCCCACGGAGATTGTTGGCTTGAAGCAAGCTATGGTTATCATATTATTCTTAGTCAGGATACCAATATGGTTCTTTTAGTTTTAATTGTAAAAAGTGAAAGTTCATAAAATAAGTAATTGTTACGCAGTAATGGAGAATATGTTGGGATTTTGGAGATGCTTTGTCTTCTGAATCCCTGTAACATAATGCTTTCTCACTTTCAAAACATGCAAGGCTCCTTCCATGGCAAGCTGTATGTAGGGCGTCACCGTTGTCAATGGCTACTTCCCATCCTCTCAGTGAAAATGGTCCAAATGCTCTGTCACAGCATGGCTAATCATCTGTCGGTTCTCGATCATGTCGGAATAGGATCCATTGATCCTTTTGCGTCTGTCACTACGCCCAATACTCGCGAGTTTGAAGCTCGTCACGGTCATCCAATCCTTGAATCCTACTCGGAATACCACAGACAAGGTTTAGACCTTCCGGATTCTCAAGGATGCTGCCAATGGATTCTAGCTTATACCACGAAGATTCTGATTAAGGAATCTAAGAGATACTCATTCAGTCTAATGTAGAATGGAGATGGTTGTCAGGCACACGTTCATGGGTTGAGAATGGTGATGAGTGTCACGGATCATCACCTTCTTCATATTGAAGTGCGAATGAACATCTTAAATAGGAACAAGCGTGTTTGAATAGAAAACAGAAATAATTGCATTAAGTCATCGAGATGCTGCAGAGCTCCTCACCCCCAACAATGGAGTTTAGAGACTCATGCCGTCACAAAGTATAAAGTTCAGATTTAAAATGTCATGAGATACAAAATAAATCTCTAAAAGTTGTTTAAATACTAAGCTAGTAACTTAGGTTTACAGAAAATGAGTAAACTAAGATGGATAGTGCAGAAATCCACTTCTGGGGCCCACTTGGTGTGTGCTGGCGTTGAGACTTGAGCTTCTCACGTGCCTGGGCTGTTTCTGGAGTTAAACGTTAGGTTGTAACCTGTTTCTGGCGTTCAACTCCAACTTGTAACCTGTTTCTGGCGTTCAACGCCAGAATGCAACATGAAACTGGAGTTAAACGCCAGTTTACGTCATTTATCTTCGTGCAAAGTATGAACTATTATATATTGCTGGAAAGCCCTGGATGTCTACTTTCCAACCCAATTGAGAGCACGCTAATTGGACTTCTGTATCTCCAAAAAATCCATTCCGAGTGCAGAGAGGTCAGAATCTAACAATATCAGCAGTCCTTTTTCAGCCTGAATCAGATTTTTGCTCAGCTCCCTCAATTTCAGCCAGAAAATACCTGAAATCACAGAAAACACACAAACTCATAGTAAAGTCCAGAAATATGAATTTTGCCTAAAAACTAATAAAAATATACTAAAAACTAACTAAAACATACTAAAAACTAGATGAAATTACCCCCAAAAAGCGTATAAAATATCCGCTCATCACGTACGCATCACCTGTGCCACACAACAACACTAGTTCATCGCCCAGTTTTAATTTTCTTTCCCCCTCTCCCAATCCTAATTCTCTCTTGTTCTTTTATCCTTTTTCTTTTTCTTTCATCATAATATTTGTCTATTTCTATTTTCAGTTCTTTTTTGCTTGAGGACAAGCAAACCTTTAAGTTTGGTGTTGACGCTTTGCTTAAAGGTTTTTTGTTTATTCTTTTGGCACCAAAAGCGAGGCGAATCATCTTCACTGAGGAGCACAACCTGAAGAATAAAACGACCGCTAGGATAACTAAGGTGGTTGAGTTCCTTTCATTTTTTTATTCCTCCCCTCTTTTTTCTATGTTATGTTTCGACTTTCTGCTATTTTGCTTTGTTTGTTGCATGATCCTTTATTAGTTAGAATCCTAGGACTAGTTTAGTTTTTTCTTAATTACTTTAATTCTGGAAAAATGTCTCATGTATTACTCACTAAGCTTGAATTCAAATAAAAAATACAGAAGTGATGTATTGCATGAGAAATTGAGTTAATTTTAAGAGTAGTCTTAATTACTTAAATGTGGTGGTATCAATTATAATTTTGAATGCATGACATGAATAGTGCATATTTAAATTTGAATCAAAGAATGTTGATGTACAAGCTAAGGAACAGGAATTCAGAGAATTATTATGATTTCTCTGAAATTAATAAAAGTTTAATCCTTGAAACAAAAGAAACAGCAAAAGAAAAATAAAAGCAAGGTCCAAGACTCTGAGCATCAATGATTAAGGAGGTCAGACATGATTAAAAGCTCAAAGAGTTGTTTCCCTAGTCACATGCTTGTGGTGTTCTTGTGTTAAGTAATCCTTGAGACAAAATATTTAGAGTCGAGATCAATTGCAGAGTACGCCAAAGGCTTTGAGCACCACTGTCTGGGGATAATAATAAAAAAAATTAAAATTAAAATAAAATAAATAAAAATATTTAGAACTTAAAGAGAGTTCCCCAGTTAAGTGCTTGTGGTGTTTCTGTGTCAAGTAAAACTTGAGACAAAACATTTAAAGTTACGGCTAGGCTCAAGGTGCAAAGCACCAGAAAAAATTGTTGTGTTCAAGAATTAAATTAAGTTACAAAAGATCAGAGAATTCATAATATTATCCGGATTCTAATTCCGAATGATAGTGACATCCTTCTGATTCAAAGGAGAGTGAGATGCCAAAACTATTCAGGATTGCAGTTGTAAACCCCAATATAAGAAGAGACATGAGCTTAATCGGACTTTCATTCTCATGCAAATTCACATCCCAAGCTTATATTAGTTCTGGTTGCTTGAGGACAAGCAACAATTCATGTTTGGTGTTGTGATGCGTGAGCATCTTTCCTATCTTTTCCTAGTGAATTTGCATCTAATTTGTTGAGTTTAATAAAGAATTAATTATCTTTTAGCCAATATGGATGCTACCTTGAGTCTTTTGCAATTTTGTTTATTTTAGATACCATTTGACTAGATTTGATAGAGTTTCTGCAGCACAAGAACAAAAGGAGATGGCAGCAAGAAGCGACGCGTACGCGTGACTGACGCGTGCGCATGATTTGGAGCTTTCCATGGCGACGCATGTGCGTGACTGACGCGTATGCATGATTTTAAGATTTGCTCAGCGACGCGTGCGCGTGGTCGACGCGTCTGTGTGACTTGCGAAAAAAGACCAGCGACGCGTACGCGTGACTGACGCATACGCGTGACATGCGCCACGTGCAGAAAACGCAGAAAAATGCTGGGGACGATTTCTGGGCTGTTTTTACCCAGTTTTCAGCCCAGAAAACACAGATTAGAAGCTGCAGAATTGACACAACATGTGGTCCCCACCCATCAACTGAAGACCCGCTGATTATTCTGATTTAAAATCAAATCTTATTTTTAGAAAAAGATATTATTTTTAATTTTAGATAATTAGATTTTAAATTTATTAGGATTAGTTATAAAAAAAGGGGATTCCATTAGTTAACTTTGGAAGGCCATGAGATTGGAACTCTGTACATTTTAGGAAAATCCTATTTTTCTCTGAATCATGAGCAACTAATCCTCCATTGTTAAGGTTAGGAGCTCTGTCTATTTGTATGGATTGATTTTATTGCTTTTTCTATTTTAATTCATGTATGGATTTATAATTTAAGAATTGTTTTCGCTCTTTATCTTATGAATTTGGGTGAAACAGAAATATGACCCTCTTTATATTTGAGTTCTTGTAAAATTTGGAAAAACTCTTTATTTGAACAACAGTTTGAAAACATATTCTCCTAAATTTTAATTATTTGATTTTAACAGAATACATGACATATAATCCTCTTTTTTTTGGGTAATTAGAATTTTTGTGGCATATAAACTGAAATTTAAACTTCATCCTCTAATATATCAAATTTAAATATAAACTTGTGTATCGCACGGATTTAACACTAGTTAGTTATAAAATCAAGACTTCTTGATTTGACTTGGGAATAGTAAGAATCATCGATTGAGAAAGTATTTTATATGTAGTGTTTTTATTTTTTATTTTTTAAGAAATTAGTATAAGTTTGAAATATGATTTGGCTTTAAGTATGTTTTTGCCTCACATCAACTTGATTAAGCCAAGTTAACAATAAGAGATTAGATATGTTGAAAAGCTTTTCTATTTCGTTCTGAGACCATCATGGTTTAGTTAGGGCATAGTAAATCTTTGCAATTTAAGTATTTGTATCATCTCTAATTTTTTTCTTTTTTAGAAATTTTTTTATTATATTTAAAAACAAAATTAGAAACAACAATATTGCTTATTTTTTATTTTTATTATTTTAAAGTAAAAACAAAAATAATTCAAAAAGAATTTTTTTCCAAAAAAACCAAAAAATTAAATTCTCAACATTTCTATATATTATAGATAATATTTTAAATAAAATACATATCTACTAATATTTAGATAAAAAGTCATATTATATTATAATATATTTAAGAGAAGTAGTTGTTTTTTTAATACGTTTCTAATTTTTTTAATGGAACAATCTAAT
The DNA here is from genome assembly GCF_014773155.1 of Arachis stenosperma. Lineage (NCBI taxonomy): Eukaryota > Viridiplantae > Streptophyta > Magnoliopsida > Fabales > Fabaceae > Arachis > Arachis stenosperma. Next base: position 24,697,974 of record NC_080383.1, on the reverse strand, counting down.
TATTTGTCAAAAGTAATATAAAATAAAATCTAATAACTATATTTTATATGTTGTAACTAAAAGTAGCATTTCAATATGAATTTTTTAATGTTATAAAAATTTATTGCATTATGATTGATCTCAATGAAAAAAGTTATGTATTCATATATTTCATATTTATTTATTTAAAAGAAAAAATTACATTTATCATTATAAAATATTTTATATTAAAGGATATTTATTTGTCTGTGTTCTAATATATTTTATATTTTTTATAGTCAATTAATATTTTTTTATAATATTTTTTATTTTTATTTAATAAAACTCAATAATTTATAAAAAATGATGCATTTAATAATATTCACAAATTGTTTGGACATTTTAAATATATGTAGGGAATTAGGATCTGAACCTTTTATTTGTTTTATTTAAAACAGGTAGCCATAAATATCAAATGGGGCATTTATGATCCACTAGTACTTTGCTATTTTCGGTATACCAAAGCTAAGAAATAAATTTACCAAGTAAAGATAATCTCAATTTTCAACAACTCTTTCATAATGACAATGAATATTATTAAAGAACTCATCTGCTCCCCTCATCCGTCAGCAACCACATATACTTTCCCCGAGAGACACCACAAAGACAAGTAGGTCGAGCAGCATCACAAAGATTCATTAATCACTAAAATATACATATATTCAGAAGGACACAAAATACCATATGATACAAATCAAAATATGTAAATACATAAATTTAAAATTCTTATAAGATATAAAAATACAATATATATGTATATATATAAAATATTTTTAGATAAATTATAATAATATTTTAATATTTTATTAATATTAAAATATAAATTAATTTTTAATTATTTTTTATATTTTTTAATTATATAAAATATTAAAATTTTTTTAATAATTAATAATATAAACTATTTCTAAAATAATTTTTTTTCCAAAAAACCCAAAAAATTAAATTCTCAACATTTCTATATATTATAGATAATACTTTAAATAAAATATATATTTACTAATATTTAGATAAAAAGTCATATTATATTATAATATATTTAAGAGAAGTAGTTGTTTTTTTATTACGTTTCTAATTTTTTAATGAATCAATCTAATTATTTGTCAAAAGTAATATAGAATAAAATTTAATAATTTATATTTTATATGATGTAACTAAAAATAGCATTTTAATATAATTTTTTAATATTATAAAAATTTATTGCATTATGATTGATCTCAATGAAAAAAATTATGTATTCATATATTTTATATTTATTTATTTAAAAGAAAAAAATATACTTATCATTATAAAATATTTTATATTAAAAGATATTTATTTGTCTGTGTTTTAATACATTTTATATTATTTTTTATAGTCTATTAATTTTTTTAAAACATTTTTTATTTTCATTTAATAAAATTCAATAATTTATAAAAAAAAATGATGCATTTATAATATACACAAATTGTTTGGTATCATTTAAAATATATGCAGGGAATTAGGATCTGAACCTTTTATTTGTTTTATTTTAAACAGGTAGCCGTAAATATCAAATGGGGCATTTATGATCCACTTTGCTATTTTTGGTATACCAAACTAAGAAATAAATTCACCAAGATAATTTCAACAACTCTTTTATAATGACAATGAATGCTATTAAAGAACTCATCTACTCCCCTAATCCATCGGCAGCCACATATACTTTCTCGGGACCCGATTTCATACTTCTCTATAGTTTAGAGTTTTAAAATTCTTTTGTATTATTAATACTATAATATACATTGGTGGAATATTTGAGAAAATATTTTATTAATGTAGCTTTTAATATACATTAACAAAATTATTAAGTAATTAATATTTTCTTTTGTGAAATTACAAACACATTAATTATAATCTCTAAAATATATTTTCAATAAAATGACAATTATAATTATTATTAAATTTTTTTTATAACTTACTATTAAAAATTTAACATTTTCTATTGGTATATAAGTTATTAAAATTATTAAATTCGTTTATAAATTCTAATTAATTAATAATTTTTATTTTTATTTATTTAATATTATAATTTATCTCATAAAACCTGTTTTATATATTACTTTTTTTATCTATAACATCATAATTTTAAAAATTAACTATATTATAACATACCATTTATTTAAGATATATATAAGGAATAAAATTAATATTTTTAAAGTGTTATTTTAAATTAATTTGTTGAAAGATATTTCAAAAGAAAGAAGAGATATTAAAAATAAATTTAGATGCATTGAGGTACTGTATAATTTTTTTAAGATTTTATTGGAGATGTTTATTTTAGGTTATTAGTTGAATGTAATTTTAGATTTTTATAGTTAAAACTAAATTCAAAAATAATTTTAAGTAAGTAGTCACAAATCAAGGAGTAGAATAGTGTTACATTATCGATTCGTAACTAGAGTTGTTGCTTCTAATGTTTAATCCATGAAGTTAGGATGTAACGGAATTGGTTTATTCTTATTTTTTTTAGTTGCAAATTTTTTTCTTCTCTTTTTTGTTTTTTAGAAATCTAATTCTAATTCGGTATTCAAATCAATACAAACTGATATGATCGGTTCAGATTTAGTCACAAAAATATATTTATCTGATTTATTTCAAAACGATCAAATTTAATCAGGCCAGTTTTAAATTTCTTCCAAACTCAACCCAAGCTAATTCGATTACACCCTAATTTCATGGATTAAACATTAGAAGCAACAACTCTAGTTATGAATATGACGATAATGTAACACTATTCTACTCCTTGATTTGTTACTACTTACTTAAAATTATTTTAAATTTAGTTTTAACCGTAAAAATCTAAAATTATATTCAACTAATAACCTAAAATAAACATCTCTAATAAAATATTAAAAAAAATTATACAGTCCCTCAACGCATCTAAATTTGTTTTTAATATCTCTTTTTTTTAAATATCTTTTAACAAATTAATTTGAAATAACACTTTAAAAAATATTAATTTTGTTCCTAATATATATTCATATATATCCTAATTAAATAGCATATTATAATATAATTAATTTTTAAAATCATGATGCCATAGATGAAAAAAAAAGTAGTATATAAGACAAGTTTTATGAGAAAAATTTAAACAATATTTTTTTTATGTATCAATTATTTTTTAGATATCCGTACGTATAAACATTCTATTCACAGTATTTTTGAAAAATATGAGGCTTATACATTTAGATATTAAAAATATGAAATTTATACATTTAGCTATATTAAACTATTAATGTATTAAAAATTTAAAATAAAAATAAATTTCATTTTAGAACGTAGAATAATAATTTTTCATGTTCCCTTTAATTTTGAAAAATATTGTCAAACACCCATCTACTAAAATTAATATTCATTTTAAGATGTCTCTTTTAAAAATAATTTTTTGGATTTAAATTTTACAATTTTTATAATTAATTTTATTTACTAATATTGAAAATTCAAAATTTAAATTTAATTATAAAAGACTACTATAATGGAAAAATCATCTAAATGAATTAAAATAATTTTTTAATTTTCAAAACAAATAAAAAAATATTACTATACCATATTTATTCCTCCATTTTATACCATATTTATTTTTATTCCTCTTTTTTATACCATATTTAAATGTTACTATAAAAAAATATTAATGAGTATAATAAAATAATTATTCAATAATATTATTTATAATACTTACTAATATATTTTATTGTACTTATTAATAATTTTTATAGTATAATAAAAATATGGTATAAAATTGAAGAATAAAATATTGTATACGTTGAAAGTATAATAAAAGTATTAACGAGTTTGATAAAAAAAATTAATAAGTAATTATTTTATTATCCTCTTTAATATTTGTTATAGTATAATAAATATTTAAATATGTAGTTAGAAATTTATAATTTAAATATAAATATTTGTTTGTAGTTTTACAAAAATAATACATTAATTACTTAATAATTTTATCAATATGCATTAAAGCTTCATTAATATAATACCTTCTAAAATATTGTGCTAACATATATTATAATATTAATAATATAAAAGAGTTTCAAAACTCCAAATAATAGAAGAGTATTGTAACATTTACCTACTTTTTTCGAGAGGTTTCACAAAGACGAGTATGTTGAGTGATAAACAATTATTTTATGATTTATATTGTGTTTAATTGTGTGGTTTTATCAAGTCTGCACTCACTTATTCATATGATTTGTATGTATTTACAATTCCTTCCCAAAATCGTTCTATGATTGAAAACTTGCTTCCTAAAAATTTTTTAATTGTATATTTTTATTCTCCTGTGTACCATTCGATGCCGTGATCTGTGTGTTAAGTGTTTCAGACTTCATAGGACAGAAATGACTTAGAGAATGGAGAGGAAGCTTACAAAAATGAAAGGAACACAAGAAATTGAGGAGATGACCAGCGAGAAGCGACGCAGACGCATGGCTCACGCATCCGCGCGAATTGGAGAAAATCACAGCGGCGCGAACGCGTGCCTGACACGAGCGCGTGGATTGGAATCTGCACGAGTGACGCGAATGCGTGGATGACGCACATGCGTGGAAAGGAAAAACGCTAGATGATGCGAACGCGTAAACGACGCGGTCGCGTGACGTGCGTGATCTGCAGAATTTACAGAAATAACTGGCGTGGATTTTGGGCCGCGTTTTAACCCAGTTTTCGGCCTAGAAACGCAGATTAGAGGCAGAGAACATGCAGAGACTAAGGATGATTCTCATTCCGCATAATTTTAGTTTTTAGTTTTCAGATTTGATTTTACTCCTCCTCTAGGTTTTCTCTCTACACATTCATAATTCTTAGAATTTTATTTTATTGCTTTTGGATTGAGATATTGAGAAGAGTTATTACCTCCGCCAAGACTTCATCATTTTAGTTTGTTTTCTTACTTTTTGCTTACTCTTTCATATCCTTAATTTGTCCAGAGTTACAATTGGATTATTTTTATAATTTATTAATACAAGAACTATTTTTAATTTTAATTGATCTTTTTTATTATTGTTTATCATGTCTTTCTTTATTTTTCTTTTTAATTTTGTGAAGTTTAGATTCATGATAATGGAGTAGTTCTCTAACTTGATTGGGAGTTGATTAAAAGGAGAACCTTGAGTTGGAATACTCAAGAGCTAAATTGTAATTGGATTTATTGTTGGGTGGCTCTCTAGTCACTAACGCTAATCCTTCCCAAGGGAGAGGATCAGAACTTGTGACTTTTCTTTACTCAGTAAAGGATAACTAAGTAGAAACAACCTTCAATTATCAATTAATTTTGAGAGGAATCCAACAAGGATAGAACTTCCGATTAATCTTCTCCCGGTCAAGGTTTTTATTTGAATTACATAAATTCTCTGATTTAATTTCCTGTTATCAAACTCAAAAACATTTTGAAAAACCTCTGATTGATAAAATATCACATCTTTCTGCAACTCGTTGGGAGACGACGTGTGACTCATACTCTCAGTATTTTTATTCTAATTTTGTAACAACCCTTCTAAATTGATGAACGGATTTTTGTTGGTTAAGAACTGTACTGGCAACGTATCTCTTACATTAATTTCTTAATATGCCAATTTCCGCCACGTCATTGAGCAGCATCACAAAGATCCATTAATCACTAATATGAACTTATATTGACACAGACACATAACATAATACGATACGATATAAAATATGTAGATATGTAAATTTAAAATTTTATAAGACACAAAAGCACGATATATATATAAAATATAAAGTATTTTTTTGATGAATTGTAATGATATTTTAATATTTTATTGATATTAAACTATAAATTAATTTTTATATTTTTAATATTTTTTAATTATATAAAATATTTTTTAATAATTAATAATATAAACTATTTCTAAACACATTTCTATAATACATGTTAAGAATAAGACTGGACACGCTGATATGTAATTGTATTTAGGTGTGTCTAAGTGTATTCGAAATTTTTTTTATTTTTTATTAAGGCATGGTTTGACACAAAAGTCACGTGATGAGTGTCTTATTTGAAATGTGTTCAACACGCAGATATGACAAATCAAATAAGTGTTCGTACTTCATAAATCACAACAAATTCTGGGTACAAAAACTCAACAGTGTTTTACATTGGTACCTCTAATGCTAGAGATATAACCATTCAGGTTACCTTCTTTTATCAGCTTAACTGTGGTTCTGAATGTTCTGGATGAGGCTGTAAATTTGCCCCGCAAATTGAAATCCTCGGGATCGACAGGACTGGTGGCTAAGGTGAATGAAGCCCTTAAGGCAGAGGTTACATTGCTGGTGAAGAACAACCCTAACCTATAGACATGATTTTTGTACGACTTGGATGCGGTGTCGCGCCACAATGCCATTAGGATTGACCACAGAAGCAAAAGAATTATTGCCGTCCTCCTACTCTATTAAGATTGTTCAGTCGCAACCTCCAAATTCTGTGTGTAGGATTCCTATGTACCACCTTATATGCAAAAGTGATTAGGACGACAATTAATTGAATACGAATATACACCATAAGAAAATGCAATATTTGTTAAAAAAATTTGAATTTTGTAATGAAATAAATTTGTAACAAAAAAATTGTTACACAATTGTTACCATATGTCTCGTTATAAATTTTTTTTGTAACAATGGTGCGTGAAATTAGAACTTGCACAACTTAACCGGCAAGTACACCGGGTCATCCAAGTAATACTTCAGGTGAGTGAGGGTCGATCCCACGAGGATTGTAGGGTTGAGCAAGCAATGGTTATCCTGTTGGACTTAGCCAGGCAAACAGTAAAAAGAATTGTTGTTGAAAACGCATAAAACAAGACAATAAAGAAAGCAATAAGAATTTGGTGTAATATCAATATATGAAAACAGTTAAAGTCTTGGAGATATTTATCTTTTTAGATTAAAATTTCTTACTAACTATTTTAACAATGAATGATTCATTCTATGGCAAACCGTAAGTGATTATACCCTAATCCCTTAGCGATTTAATCTCCTCTAATCCTCATCAAATGTCACTCCTGTGGTCACTTAATTCAGATTGGAGGGTGAAGTTCAGAAAACTAGTTTATACCACAAAGACCCTAATCACTCCAATCCCGGTTGAATAGATGTTGCTTATCTCTATCAGGTTATGTGATTAGCCGTCTAGGAGGAGTATTTTCAAGTTGTAGTTCAAGCAAGATAACTCTCCCAAGAATCACAGGAACTTATGTAGAGAAGGGTCATACTCCTGTTCCACCCAATTCATAAGATTAAGAACGAAAACAACATCTTAGAACTGAATCAAAATATATTAAAATAGAAGAATAATAATTTTAATCTATAGAAATAAACAGAGCTCCTAACCTTAACCAAGAGGTTTAGTTGCTCATAATTTACAGAAAAAATAGGATTCTAAAAGAGCAGAAAGAAGAAGATCATAAACCTAAGTGATCTTTTAATTTAAATACTAACCTAATAATAAATGCTAGACTTAAAAGATATTATTTTCTAAATAAAAATTATAAAAAGAAAATAAATAAAACTAAGAAGTGCTAAATCCACTTGGAGGCCCAAAGAGGTGTGAAATAGCCTGCTGCTGGCGTTTGACTTCAAGAATGGGCGTTAAATGCCAAGGGGAGAAGCGTGTGTCTTTGGTTTGTGCCCCCTGCTGGCGTTAAACGCCAGGTTGGCGTTCAGCGTCCAGGGGGGTGCTGCCAGCATTTTCCTTTCTTGGTTCAGGCTTCTCCAAACTGTTCTAAATTTCACCTAAAATCATAAAAATACAAGAAAAACTTAAAGTAGCATCCAAAAATGATTTTTGCACTAAAATCAAGTAAACGTAAATAAAATCTACAAAATAATATAAAAATAACTAGAAAAAGGGTATAAGATTCCTACACATCAAACAAAAAATAAAATTGTTACACAATATAAAGTAATATTTTGTAACAAAATTTTTTTAATACAAAAACTAAAATTTGTTACAAAATAGTAACAATTTTTTACCTGCGAAATATTTTTCGTAATAATATAATTTTTTCTATCATAAAATTTTATTACAAAATATAACTTAATTTTGTAAAATTTTTTATTTCTTTAGTTACAAAAACACCATTAATTTTATAATAATTTTTTAATACAAATTACATACATAATTTGTCAAATTGTATCATTTTTTAATTAATTGATATATAACTAATTTATTAAGCAAGTCAATATTTACATCAGATATAATAACATACAAATATCTTTCATTTTACCTAAGATTGTTTTAAAGCAAAATAATATCAAAATTAGTTTTATAAGTTCAACCACAAATTACAAGTTCTATATAAATTAGTATCATCAATATATCAAAATATTTTTGAATCTTGTAACTAACATGTTATCATCATTTTGACACTTCTATAAATATAAAAAACTAAAACAAAAATTACAAACAATATATAATACTAATTACAATTTTGATCACTCACTTTTATTTAAAATTATTAGAAAAATAATCACACAACCATTCGAAAATATAACATCATACTTAAAGTAACAAAGTAGGTATAAAAAAAGTTATTATTGCTTTACATAGCCACAAAATATGATGGAATTGAATTTTCTACATCATATGAATTTAATAAATACAAATATACACAAACGTTGGCTAAATTTGGAAAGGTAAGGATGAGACAAATTTTGAAAAAATCAATCTACAAGCTATGAGGGCAAAGTAACTCATTAAGTCCTTAACTTATATACTATTAAAAGAACTAAGTTGGGTTGGTCTAGTGGCTAGCTCACTAGTCCGCTTAAGCAAGTGTCGGGGTTCGAATTTCGTTTTGTGCATGCAGCAATCTATTGGCCAGCGGCAAACCCTTAAATGGAGCTCAATACTGCGACAGATTAATCCTTAACCTGTCGGGTTAGAGAATACCGTAGAAAACTAAAAAAAAAGAAGAAATATACTATTAAAAACATTAATATTAAAAACAAAAAGAAAAATAGAAAAATAGGAACACAAGCTAATAAGTAAAATTAAATCATGTTAAAGTACTTCCCATTAATTTGATATATTTAGCTTATGATGTTTATTTATATGATATACACTTGCTTCAAGGCTTTATGGATAGTAGGCTTTGCCTTTTTGTTGTAGGATTATCCCTCTTTATTCTTGTGTCTTTGAGGTCGACTACTCATCCTAAAATTAAAAGCAAAAAAACACACTATGAATAACCAAGAAAGCATTAGAGAATATACAAATAAAGTTTGACCCACGGTGAAACAAGGTAAAATACACTAAAATAAAATTGAATTGATCAAGTATGTGACCTAATAGGTAAACAGAAATTTGTGAATTCTAAGTGGTGGAGTGAGTGAAAGAATTAAAATTTTTCACAATGACAATTGACAAGTAATCCTTAATCCAATTCACGCTAGTGTGCCTAAAGTAACCTTAATCCAATTCACGCTAGTGTGCCTAAAGTAAGGTTACGAGAATCCCGAATCAGTCATTAAATTAGTTAAATATTTGGTTTAATAATTTAATGGTTCAATTAAAATTAAATTGTGGTTAAACTGATTTAAATATATATAAAATAAAATTATTAAAAATTTACCATAAAATTTTAAATATTTAAATTTAATGACTTTAAAATTAATAAAATTTAAAATTTAAAATTTCAAATATTAAAATTCAAAATGTCTATAATTTATTATTGAAAATTCACAAATTCAAATATTAAAATTTATCACTACAGAAAATCAAAACACATATAATTAACAAACATATTATATTTCACCACTAAAAGAACAAACTAGTTTTAAATACTAATTACACAAATTTCTAATTATTGAGCCTAAACTTACACAAATTGCATATGGCCAATAACTAAGTGTTGATTATTGAACACAAATTTACATAAAATTTCTATTCACATCAGCAACAATCTAATGATACATACATCTTTAAAATACAAAACTAACAATTACAGAACTCAGAAAACTCAGAACTCAGAATTAACAATTACCATCGACAATCAACAAAATTATTTTAAAAAATTAACTTAAAAAAATCATCAAAAACCAAACTAATTAACAAGAATAATTAACTCAGAAGTATAGATTAATCATAATTAATTTCAGAAAAAAAATTTAGGACCGAAGAAGCAATGGAAAAGTGTTCACTGGAAAAGACAAGATAGCTGAGCAACAGAGACGTCTGCGAGGAGGTGATGGCCAAGCAGTTAAATAGAGGTGATGGCGAGGAGGACAAGCAAACAGAGATGTTCGCGTTTCACGTGAGACGGAGTGAAATTGGAGAGGGAGAGAGAGAGAGAGCGAGCTTGAAGAGAGAGAAGCCATGCAAAGACGTCCGGGATGGTGACGAGAACAAGGTCGACGACGGCACCCTCTGTCACTGCCGACAACAACGATCATAGAGGCGAGCTTCATGACGGTGAGGAGGAGAAGAGTAGCGGTGACTGGTGGGGTGGTGCACGAAATCACAATCACACTTTTGAAATTCCGCACAACTAACCAACAAGTGCACAGTCGTCCAAGTAATACCTTATGTGAGTAAGGATCGATCCCACAGAGATTGTCGGCTTGAAGCAAGCTATGGTTATCTTGTAACTCTTAGTCAGGCATGGTTGTTAAACTCGCAAGTTAACTCGTAAACTCATACGAGTTTACGAGTTTAGGTAGTGGAATCGAGTTGACTCGGACACAAACTCGTTTTTGGGTAGACTAGGCTAAACTCATCTAGACTCAGATAGAATCGCTCAAACTCGCGAGTTTGCTAGCGAGTCAGCGAGTTTGATTTCGGTGCCCATTTTCGCCAAAACTGCGTCGTTTTGGGCCCGAAAAAAAAAAGAAACCAACCTACAACTAACCACAAACCCATTAGCCACCCAGACCCGGTAATGTGTAACCCTAATTTCGAAACCTCACACTCCACCAGCACCAAGCCATCAGCCCATCATTGCTCACTGCCACGCCCTCACTCTCTTATTCTTCTCCAACGCCGGTGAATCGCCACCATCTACCGGCACCGTCATCTGCGCCGCCAAGCAGAGGCCAAACGTCGGAAGGATCCTCATCCCTCGCCTGTCGCCTCGTCTCATCCCTCATCCCTCATCCAACGCAGAGTCGCAGAGCCAGAGCCCACCAGCCACCACCACGCAGTGAAGGTTCCTCACTTCCTCGTCGACACCAGCCCACCACCACGCAGAGGCCACGCAAAGTCGCAGAGTCTACCACCACGAAGTGAAGGTTTATCGCCCCTATTCTACCATCGTCGGCCGTCGCACTCCTCCCTGTTCTGCTTCACTATGTTTGCCTCCCCTCCCCTGTTCGTCGCCCTTGTTTAGTTGTTCTTCACTGCCGATCTGCGTCATTCTGCCGATCTCCAAGGTAAATTTTTTCAACAAATTCAAATATTAACAAATAACAATTTTGGTATCAATTCTGAAATTTTGGTTCTGCCTTGATCTGCGTTTGATATGTTGAAAAAAAATTAAACTGATGCTGCTTCATGCTTTAATAAGTTAGTAAACTGATGCTGCTTCATGCTTCATGCTTCATGCTTCATGGTTAAAATGTGTGGTACTGTGGTTTACTGGTTATCTGGTTTAAACTTTAAGCTGTTACTAATGCTGCTTCATGCTTCATGGTTTACTGGTTGTCTGAAGCCTGAAATGTTAGTTTTACTGTGTAAGTTTAGTTAGTGTTAGTTATTAATTTAGTTAGTGGATAATCTGAATCTGAATTTGTTAGTGGATAATTTGAATATGAATTTAGTTTAGTGGATAATCAAAATTTGAATTTGTTAGTGGATAATTTGAATATGGATTTAGTTAGTGGATAATCTGAATTTGAATTTGTTAGTGGATAATTTGAATCTGAATTTAGTTTAGTGGATAATCAGAATCACAATCTGAATTTGTTAGTGGATAATTTAAATATGAATTTAGTTAGTGGATAATCAGAATTTAAATTTGTTAGTGATCAACAATGTGCTAGATTTTTCTATACAAGTGCTATTCCTTTCAATGTTATTAAGAATTCTGAGTTTTTAAAGTTTTGTGAGATGGTTAGGAGATATGGAATTGGCTATAAACCCCCTTCTTACCATGAGTTAAGAGAAACCCAATTATTAATTTATTATAGTATTATGTTAATTTGTTATGTGTTTTGATGTTGAAATTGTTAGGTTTGAATGTCTATATCTGAGTAAATATATATATTATACATGACATATATATTTTTTTATAAAAAATATATAACAGGTAAACTCGTACGAGTCTACGAGTCGAGTCTAGGTCAACTCCACGAGTTTACCTAGACTCGCGAGTTTGACAACCTTGTAGTCAGGATATCAATAATTCTCAGATTTGTTTTGCAGTAATGGAGAACAGGTTGAGGTTTTGGAGATGCTATATCTTCTGAATCTTTACTTTCCTACTGTCTTCTTCTTCATGCACGCAAGGCTCCTTCCATGGCAAGCTGTATGTTGGGTTTCACCGTTGTCAATGGCTACCTCCCATCCTCTCAGTGAAAATGTTCAACGCACGCTGTCACTGCACGGCTAATCATCTGTCGGTTCTCGATCATGTCAGAATAGAATCCAGTGATTCTTTTGCGTCTGTCACTAACGCCCAACACTCGCGAGTTTGAAGCTCGTCACAGTCATTCAATCCTCGAATCCTACTCGGAATACCACAGACAAGGTTTAGACTTTCTGGATTCTCAAGAATGGCCGCCAATGGGTTCTAGCTTATACCACGAAGATTCTGCTTAAGGAATCCAAGAGATACACACTCAAATGAAGGTAGAACAGAGGTGGTTGTCAGACACACGTTCATAGGTGAGAATAGTGATGAGTGTCATGGATCATCACATTTATCAGGTTGAAGAACAAGTGGTATCTTAGAATAGAAGCAAGCGTGATTGAATGAAAAATAGTAGTAATTGCATTAATCCATCAAGACACAGCAGAGCTCCTCACCCCCAACCATGGGGTTTAGAGACTCATGCCGTAGAAGATACAGTATGAAACGTGTAATGTGTCATGAGATGAAGATACAATAGCAAAAAGTCCTATTTATAGTGAACTAGTGACCTAGGGTTTACAAGAATGAGTAAATGACGTAAAAATCCACTTCCGGGGTCCACTTGGTGTGTGCTTGGGCTGAGCATTGAAGCTTTCATATATAGAGAGTTTTCCTGGAGTTAAACGCCAGCTTTTGTGCCAGTTTGGGCGTTTAACTCCAACTTTTGTGCCAGTTCCGGCGTTAAACGCCGGGAATTCTGAAGCTGATTTGAAATGCCGATTTGGGCCTTCAAATCTCGGAAAAAATATAAACTATTATATATTGCTGGAAAGCCCTAGATGTCTACTTTCCAACGCAATTGAGAGAGTGCCAATTGGACTTCTATAGCTCCAAAAAATACACTTCGAGTGCAGGGAGGTCAGAATCCAACAGCATCTGCAGCCCTTTTCAGCCTCTGAATCAGATTTTTGCTCAGGTCCCTCAATTTCAGCCAGAAAATACCTGAAATCACAGAAAAACACACAAACTCATAGTAAAGTCCAGAAAAGTGAATTTTAAATAAAAACTAATAAAAATATAATAAAAACTAACTAAAATGTACTAAAAACATACTAAAAACAGTGCCAAAAAGCGTATAAATTATCCGCTCATCACAACACCAAACTTAAATTATTTCTTGTCCCCAAGCAACTGAAAATCAAATAGGATAAAAAGAAGAGAACATACTATAGACTCCAAAATATCAATGAAACTTAGTTCCAATTAGATGAGCGGGACTAGTAGCTTTTTACCTCTGAACAGTTTTGGCATCTCACTTTATCCTTTGAAGTTTAGAATGATTGGCATCTATAGGAACTCAGAATTCAGATAGTGTTATTGATTCTCCTAGTTAAGTATGTTGATTCTTGAACACAGCTACTTTATGAGTCTTGGCCGTGGCCCAAAGCACTCTGTTTTCCAGTATTATCACCGGATACATACATGCCACAGACACATAACTGGGTGAACCTTTTCAGATTGTGACTCAGCTTTGCTAGAGTCCCCAATTAGAGGTGTCCAGGGTTCTTAAGCACACTCTTTTTGCTTTAGATCACGACTTTAACCGCTCAGTCTTAAGCTTTTCACTTGACACCTTCACGCCATAAGCACATGGTTAGGGACAGCTTGGTTTAGCCGCTTAGGCCAGGATTTAATTCCTTTAGGCCCTCCTATCCACTGATGCTCAAAGCCTTGGATCCTTTTTAGTGTCCTTGCCTTTTGGTTTTAAGGGCTATTGGCTTTTTCTGCTTGCTTTTCTCTCCTTTTTTTTTGTATTCACTGCTTTTTCTTGCTTCAAGAATCAATTTGATGATTTTTCAGATCCTCAATAACATTTCTCCTTTTCCATCGTTCTTTCAAGAGCCAACAAATTTAACATTCTTTAAACAACAAATTCAAAAGACATATGTACTGTTCAAGCATTCATTCAGAAAACAAAAAGTATTGTCACCACATCAAACTAATTCAACTAGTTTCAAAGATGAATTCAAAATCTTGTACTTCTTGTTCTTTTGTGATTAAAGCATTTTTCATTTAAGAGAGATGATGGATTCATAGGACATTCATAACTTTAAGACATGAAATTTAAATTTTATTAATCATGGAATAAGAACAAGACTCAAAAATAAATATAAGATAAGACCAATAGTAATAGAAAATAGAAAATTAAAAACAGAAATTTAAATGACTCTAAAATAGATTCCTAATGATAAAGGTTATCACAGAGTTAGGACTCAACAACCTTGATTTTGAGAAGTGGATGCTCCCTCAACTTGTGGGGTGTTTGACCCTTCAAGGAAGAGCTTCTGGCGCTTCAGCTCCTGTAGCTCACGTCCCTGCTTCTCTTGTTCCTTCAGCAATTTGCAGAGCATGCAGTTTTGATTCTGCTGTTCTTCCTTAGTTTTGATTCTGGTGCCCATTCTGGCGTTAAACGCCCAGAATGGTATCCATTTTGGCGTTTAACGCCCAGAGTGCCCTTTACTGGCGTTTTCTTGCCAGCATGCTCCTTTTCTCTGCTTTTTTCACTGAATCCTTCTGTAACTCTGTGAATTCCTTCAATTTTGATGATCAACCTTGAAGAATATATATCAAACTTTTATTAAGTAAAACAAATAACCTGTTAATGACTGGGTTGCCTCCCAGCAAGCGCTTCTTTATTGTCTTTAGCTGGACCTTTACTGAGACTCATTCAAGCCTCAGTTTTGAGCATTCCTGCTCAAAATTGCTTTCAAGATAATGTTTAATCCTCTGTCCATTAACAATGAACTTTTTGTCAGAATCAATGTCCTGAAGCTCAACATATCCATATGGTGACACTCCTATAATCACATACGGGCCCCTCCATCGGGATTTCAGTTTTCCTGGGAATAGTTTGAGCCTAGAGTTGAAGAGCAGAACTTTTTGTCCTGGCTCAAAGACTCTGGATGACAACTTCTTGTCATGCCACATTTTTGCCTTTTTCTTATAAATTTTTGCATTTTCAAAGGCACTGAGTCTGAATTCCTCTAGCTCATTTAGCTGGAGCAATCTTTTTTCACCAGCTAACTTAGCATCCAGGTTTAGGAATCTGGTTGCCCAGTAGGCTTTATGTTCCAGTTCCACGGGCAGATGACAGGACCTTGCCATACACAAGTTGGTATGGAGAGGTTCCTATAGGAGTCTTGAATGCTGTTCTGTATGCCCACAGAGCATCATCCAAGCTCTTTGCCCAATCCTTTCTACGGGTAATTACAGTCCGTTCCAGGATTCTTTTTAGCTCTCTATTAGAGACTTCAGCTTGCCCATTTGTCTGTGGATGATACGGAGTTGCTACTTTATGGCTAATTCCATATCGGACCA